>NC_056726.1:1585406549-1585429049 GCF_019279795.1 Protopterus annectens
GGGGTTTGTGTGCGTGTGTGTGTGTATGCGTGTGTGTGTGTCTGTGTGTATAAGTGTTTGCGTATGTGCGTAGGTGTGTGTGTGTGTGTGTGTGTGTGTGTGTGTGTGTGTGTGTGTGTGTGTGTGTATAAGGGGTCTATATTAGAACACCGAACATTCAAAATTTCGAGTGTTTTTATATCGACCCGTTTTCAGTGAATGCTGAAAATATTGAAGAAACAGAGAACCAAATTTTTTTCCTAGGGAAAGAATTTGGTTGTCTGTTTCTGTTCCTTCGATATTTTCAGCACTGTGGTGGGAAGTTACAGGTCAGGTACAGCTAAGTTTGCGATTGTGTGGATGTAAGGGTTAGGGCGTGTTAGGTGAGTTAGGGTTTGGGCGCGGGTCAGGTAAGTGTGCGATTGTGTGAACGTGATGTTTAGGGTGAGGTAGGTGAGTTAGGGTTATGGCGCGGGTGAGGTGACTGTGCAATAGTGATGGACCTTAGGGTTAGGGTTTAGGTTAAGGTAAGTGGATAGTTGTGATGTATGTATAGTTTAGTGTAGGGTTAGGTGTAAGAGTTTAGGTGTATGTGTGTGGATTGCTGTTTGGTGTGCTTTTGTTGTGTGTATGTGTTTTTGAACTGTTCTGTATGTTCAAGGTTTTAAATTTTCGATTCATAGGGTATGAAATTTTGAACGTTCGGTGATCTAATATAGACCCTGTATAAGTGTGCGTGTGTGTGTGCGTGTGCGTGTGCGTGTGTGTGTGTGTGTGTGTGTGTGTGTGTGTGTGTGTGTGTGTGTGTGTGTGTGTGTGTGTGTGTGTGTGTGTGTGTATGTGTGTGTGTATAAGGGGTCTATGTTAGAACACCGAACATTCAAAATTTCGAGTGTTTTTATATCGACCCGTTTTCAGTGAACGCTGAAAATATTGAAGAAACAGAGAACCAAATTTTTTTCCTAGGGAAAGAATTTGATTGTCTGTTTCTGTTCCTTCGATATTTTCAGCACTGTGGTGGGAAGTTACAGGTCAGGTACAGCTAAGTTTGCGATTGTGTGGATGTAAGGGTTAGGGCGTGTTAGGTGAGTTTGGGTTTGGGCGCGGGTCAGGTAAGTGTGCGATTGTGTGAACGTGATGTTTAGGGTGGGGTAGGTGAGTTAGGGTTAGGGTGCGGGTGAGGTGACTGTGCAATACTGACGGACCTTAGGGTTAGGGTTTAGGTTAAGGTAAGTGGATAGTTGTGATGTATGTATAGTTTAGTGTAGGGTTAGGTGTAAGAGTTTAGGTGTATGTGTGTGGATTGCTGTTTGTTTGGTGTGCTTGTGTTGTGTGTATGTGTTTTTGAACTGTTCTGTATGTTCAATGTTTTAAATTTTCGATTCATAGGGTATGAAATTTTGAACATTCGGTGATCTAATATAGACCCTGTATAAGTGTGTGCGTGTGTGTGTTTTGTATCTGTATGTATCTAACTTTAGGAATAAACATAGGGATCTTGACTACTAGGAATGCAAACAGGGTATATGGTAAACTCTTACAGGGAGTCAATATGAAATGGTAATACAAACATAACACTTAGCATAGCTCATAGATTAGTACTAGGCTAACTGCCGCTGTGGGCCATTTTAAGCCTAGCCAATTACCCCATGTGAGAATCAAACACTGTATCTTGTGTTTGTAAGGTAAACACCTTAACCATTATGCCGTCCTGCCTCGTATTCCTGTACAGGAATTTAGAAGCATTAAATGCACATTATACTTACTAATACTATACTTACTAATAAAGCAGTGTACTTAAAACATGTTCCTACGTAACAGCAACAGATGCACCAAATGCAAATGGTACTTAATGGGTACTTAGAAGTCAGCATAAATTAAAAAAAAAATAACATTATTGTCTTTTTCAGGCCAGTGCAAAAGAATTGAAGTCATAATGCACTATTCATGTAATTATAAGAAAATGCACATCACAGTCATGATGAAATACTCTTTGACTTACGTGTCCTTGATACTCAAATGCTTTGTGCAGCAAGAGGGAGTAATATTACATTTATTGGTACTTTTAAAATTTACCTCCAAAATGGCACAGGTAGATTTTGCCCTATTAAGTGCTGAGCCTTTTCCAGGTAATCAGAATCCCATGTGGGACTTGTCTTCCAACTTGAGATATCATAGCAAACCATCCCTTATGATTTTGGTATGTTTATTGGTGCACCTAATAATGACATATTGGTGATCATATTACAGAATGTCTAATAGCAAAATAGCAAACTGATGTATCTGCTCTGGCTTCAGCACGTGTGTCTTGACTGGGTGTTCGAATGTGACAAAAATAGGCACTTTTATTTAAAAATGTGCATTTTGAAATATAAAGAAATACAGACAAAGGAGGGTTTTCAGATAATTTCCAATGACTCTTTCATAAGGACAGGTTTAAAAACAGAGGTCACTTCCTTGAGTGTCACTGGACAGGAAGACAATATAACGGTACAGGATGGCATAACATCTTTGATATCTACTTCATCGCATTGAGGGTCACTAGGGAAATGGAGACTATCCCAAAAACTAACAGGTGCAAACCAAAGAAACTGTTTTAGATATAATACCCATCCAGAAAAGAAAGATAATGTTTCAGTTCAAATTGCTTTTATATTCCTCTAGATAGGACAGAACTCTCAAGAGACTAATTAGAGGAGGATTGTACAGCTTGGCTCATACGTAATTCATGAATCGTCATTTTTTGTTTTTTCATTTTGATTCCAGAGTAGACACTGTCTGTCTTACTGTAGTCCTGTAATATATTTAGCAATTTCACAAGGATTTCAGCAGAAGATATGATGACCATGGAAACTATGACTTTCTCCAAGGTTAACCACGGTGAAAAACTTCTCATACACCGGTTACAAGCCAAAAATAGTCCTGGTTGCATGTTTATGCTATTGTCAAACCCTAGAACTCATTTTCTTTAAGTTACAATATAGTTTATGACAAAAGCCAATGAAAAAGGCAACACAAAGTTCATTTTTAAGTTAAAAACATATTTCTATTTTCTTGCAGTTCTACTTTTAGAGTCCCTCAATAAACAAGCAAACAAATGCATTTATTTTATTTATTTCTTATTCACGTACTTATGTTTTGTTGACCAGGTTCATCCTACTATGCCAGTGAACTTCTTTCAGGGGAGTCTCAAGACAGTATTTATGTGGATTTGAGGAAATTTGATTAGGTCACTGGGAAATGCCCCTTCCCATTTTAAGCACCAGGTGGCACCAAAGGCCTACCACCATGTTTCAAGGTAATGGAAGATGAAGACAGCGGCTGTGGTGTATTGGAAGCAGCTGCCTATGTTTAAGAAGTGTCTCCACTGTCAGAGAATGTTGCAGTAAATGAGATAGACTCAGGAAGTCTGGAATATACCATCATCGTTTGGGTTTTAAACACAGAAAATGGAAAAAGTGAGAAATGTGAAAAACAACTAATATGAATAAGAAATAACATTATGGAAAATATAAATGCAAGGTATAAAAGGAGAAAGAAAAATGTGGCATATTTAAATAATACTGAAAAATAACTGTTTTCATATGAGAAAGATTAGAATAAAGGCTAAAGAGGTCATACAATGGAGAAGATTTGAAAGTTTCACAAATGTGAGGGTTTTGGTGTAGAATTATAATGGATAAATTACTTGTGAAAGGTAATATGAAATATAATTTTCAAGAAGAAAGACAGCACAATGTTTTTGAAGGGTAAAAAAATCTAAATTTATTTTGGACTGTTAAAAGAATAAGATGTTTTGGGTACTTTTGACAAAAATATAGATGTTTGCTTTATGTTTATTGATTATGAATAAAATCCTGTAATGATACTTTAGAGTGGGTAAGATGATATAGAAAATTGTGTAAAATATATTTTTTTATAATATAGTGTTTGTATAAAAAACATGTGATGCATTGTTGCACCATAAAATAAAGTGTGGTGCAAATGTATTGGGAAAAACTAGAAGATGGCTCTGGCAAAAATATTGGAGATGCTAGAGGTTGGGATATATATATAATGATATTTAAATGTTACAAATGAATGGGCCTATAGTTGAATAAAATGCAATGCATGTTACTTGAGGCATATTTATAATGCAATATCTACTCATTTTGATATGTGCCATGGGATCTTTAATATACAGCTGAGATACACCACCTCAGGCAGATGGATGGATGGATTCCTCAGGAATTCAGCAACCATAATCACCTATGCTCTGCTGCATTTACGCTAATGTGGAATTAATCCAAGTACCTGGGGTGGAAATAGAAGCCACATTCTTTTGATTTTCCATCATTGATAAGTGACAAAGGATTTCTTAGTTACCACAAACTCTGGGATGGCTTCAGTTTAACATCTCAACCAAAGGATGGGGCACTCAAGACTGCAGTACAGCCCTATGGTGCATTGCATTGGCAGTAATGGAAAATTAATCCTAGGGGTGGAAATAGGATTCGCAGCCTTCTCATTTTGCAGTATTGATAACTGATGTGGTATTTCTTACATCTACCTTAGTTACCACCAACATCTCATTCGAAGGATGGCGAGGTCGGTACTGCAGTACCCTACTATACTGCAATTCTGTGACAGTAATGGGCATGTGAAACAAAGCACTCGGGTTGGGAATAGAACCCACATCCTCTGATCTTCCAGCATCAAAGGTCAGTATGCTATCTGCTGAGTCACTAACACTGTGAAACAAAATAGTCCTTGCAATTCACAGTGTGGGTATAGCAGCTCTGGCTAAAGTATCTTGCAGCCCCAAATAAATCTATGTTATATCTTCTGTTTCTCCTTATTAAATCTACAGGTAAGTTTCTGGTTATTTCTAAGTCATAAATAGGTCAAAAATAGTGTTTTCATATGCTGTATGCACACCAAATTGAATTATAAAACTTGATGGCGATGGCGTGTATAGACAGCAGTTCATGGTTTTAAAGTGGCAATTACTCTAAAGATAATCATAGCCGGGCTTAGGCATAGGCCAACTAGGTGGCCGCCTGGGGCGCTGCTCTAGCAGGCGCACTTTTCCAGTATTTATTTGGTGCAAGTAGACCAGGATGAGGGCACCAGGTGGTGTGGGACTCCATGGAGCCCTTTTGCCTAGGGCACCAGTTGACCTAAGGCTGCTCCTGAAGGTAATATACTTTTGATACTGGAAGATGAAAGGCTGTGGGTTCTATTCCTGCCGTAGATACTTGGAGTCATTCTCCATTACTGACACTGGATCACAGTATAGGAATATGTCGTACAATCATTTCTGCGCTATCTGCACAGAACTCAGTTTGGTTGCAAAAAATATAGTACAAGATTTTAAGATACACAGAATTCAACTTTGTTACAAAAAAAAAAAAAAAAAAAAAAACAGAGAATACAGTACATCTACTACAAGTACTCACATGCTATTTGCTCATGACATACTTGCTCGCTACCATTTGCTCAAATAGGCACATGCTCAAAGTCCCACTAATTTGATCTCCTGTAACTGCTTAGGCTTTTGCATTACAGTAGCCAACAAAAGTGTATAGCTCTATCAGACTCCTAACTCTAACCCCAAAATACCATTTTCACTCCACTAGAATAAAACTAAACCTAAGAACACCCTCCTTCTGCCTAACCCTAGGACTTCTGTCTCACTCCTTAACACTAAGACCCCTTCCCATTCCTAAAACTAAAATATTCTTGTTCCCAAACCCTAAAACTACCTTCCCACCTGGTAAACTTAACTGTGCTCCCACTCCTTAAATGCACAACTCTCTCCTGCCTCCCAAATCTAACACCCACTTCCTGATCGTTGTCCTAATCTACACCACCACCTCTTCCCACTATCCCACTATGGCTGCCATAGTTACCTAGCTTAAACCCAAAAAATGCGTTTGGCTAAGTCATGTCAGCTGTTTGCCTGAGCTTGTATTTGAGTTTGACTGTGAGATGAGAGGCAATCTACCGAAGCTACAAGACAAGTGAGTCCTTCACTTTGAGACAGTAGTCTTTGAATACATTTCTAAGATTCATTCTTCTGAGTACCACTACTATACATCATTGTTAGATCTTGAAAAAAACCTAAAAAGATAAATCAGCTTTGTTATTAGGTAAAGTAACATTTAAGCTAGTTCATGAAAGTTACTGTTTTCCACTAAGAAATGAACTCAAGATAACAAGAAGTGTATATTTTACTCCAAATTCCCAGAAGTCCAACACTGTGGAGTCCATATTTCACTACTACAGCTGCTGAAAAAGCATTCAGCAACATTGACCCCACTATCTAGAATCCTTTCCCTGATAAAATTAGGTACAATTCAGCAGATGATTAAAGAAAAATAAGTAGCTGAAGCAAATAGATGTACCTTTTTGGCTAGGCTTATGTAGGCCCTTGGGCTGATAGTCTAGTACCTACCTATGAACCTATGTGATGGCTTTAGTAACCCTGGATGAGTAATAATGATAACTTCCTCCTGCAATCGGATGTTAATAGACACAATATACTAATTTCTTAATACAGCTGTTTACCTTGCATTTACATCTCACTGCTGCATATTGTACACACTAAACTACATTTTATTAAGTGTATTGTGGTTGCTTTATTGGAATACTCTTTATATATGCTTTTTTTCTTTTGATTTGTGTTGTTGCTATTATTTCTTTGTCATTGTTTTATAAAGTCTGTTGACCCCCAGCTGTTCATGAAATGGGCCCTTTGCACATTGCACCATCTTGTTACACAAAAGGAAAAAAATAAAACAAAACAAAATAAATAAAAAATCCTTAGTAGCTTCACATTACTTACAATGATTCCCTCAGTACTCCCTCAGCTTCTTCTAGTCAGGGTCCACCAAGAGTCTCAACTATTTGCTTCAAACTCTCTCACTGTGGGAGGCAAGTGTTTCTAATGTGGGCTTCTAGATTTTCATTTTACCACATTTTCTCAGGTCATTCACATTGGGCTGTGATATTTCATGCTTTTACTATCATAATATGCTGTCTATAAATACCACCTTCAGTTTTTACAATACTATGTGCATTTATACTGACATTATTCTACAATGCCCTTTCCAGAAACTGGGTGATTTGGGGGCCTGAGACAACCAACTTACATTGTCCCGGTCCCCTTCAATAAACACAACACACCGAATGACATTTGACGACCTTTATTAAAACTTCCATAACATAACTTTGATTACCAAAATGTGTTAAATACAACTGGACATAGTGTATTTGATTCTAAACACAGCATAAACATCTATGCATTGTTAATCAGGGCAGCCTACCTGCTCATCCTGCCCCAGTAAACAGCGCCCATACCTTTGCTCACTTACTTTACTTATAAACATCCTTATAATGTTAATCAGGACAGCATACCTGCTCATCCGACCCAATAAGCAGCATCCATACCTTTGCTCACTTACTTTACAAATGCACCACCAGACACCAGAGGGGGGAACAGAAGAGGGCAAGCCTGTCCCTCTTCCCCTCCACCAACCTGCCCAGGCTGTTCCCCCTCACCACCAACTTCCATCAGCTAACCAACTTTAGGAGATAAGACCAAACATTATTCGGTGTACAATAATTACCAGAACATTACCAGCCCCTAGCAATTACCTAATGCTTACCAAAGCATCACATGCCACTGGAGCAAGAATACTCAACCCCAACCACCAAATTAAAGCAATTGCATATCACCCTTCCCAAACAATTCCTTTTACTTGCCCAATGACATGCAGAACCTGAAAAACTTCAACATGCCCTTTAACAATGGCCTTGTCAACACCAACTACCCATATCAAAAATAAAGCACCTAAACCCCATGATGGCTTTAGCAGTCTGACCCCTCTTTACTCTATCAATACCCTTGAATGCCACCAACAATATACCAAACTGAAATTGCCCTATACCACAGGTCAAAACCAGATTATTCCAGAGTGAAAAATGTCCTATGCCACCTGATCAACACAAGATTAGTAACATGCCAACCCCACCCTGCATGTAGAAATGAAACTACATCAACTATTAACCCTACCAAAGTAACCTACCCAAACTGGCCAAATAAACAGGTCCTACATCTGCAATCAATCACCACTGCTCCAAATGTAATGTGCCTTAATGACCATTGAATAAAATTACTTACTACCCTATAGCCTCTCCAGCACTCAAAACCTCCACAAAACAAAACCATTACCTTTCAAGTCCATTGCCATCAGGGCATTGACTGTTACTCTCTCAGCACTCCATCTGTAACCTCAATGTGCCCACACCAGGTGACCAGGACTTCCATTGAAACCTGCATTCAGATTTAAAACATGCAGCAAAACCATTCTCACTATGACAATCAAACGAGGTCATAAAACATACTACTTATCCTAGAGTAATCAAAACGTTGGTTGTGCTTCTTTCTTCTTCTTCCAAATCACTGTGCTTGCCTTTTAACCTTTCCATTTCTGATTACTCACCCAATGACCCCACCGCTTATTCGACACCAAAGCATGATCATCTGCGAACTCATTGTATATCACCACTGGAACTCGGCATACCATCATCTACAAAGAAAAAGACAAATTTAAACCTTAAAATAGGGACAAGAAGGCTCCACCTTATACCCATCTATTTCTAACTACATCCACAGTGTTCCAAGACCCTATCTACAAGAAAGAAAAAGACATGTAAAACATCCAAGATACATAACATGTTCCCAGACATCTTCAAGGACAACCTACCCTGCCAATCCGGGAAGGAATGTGCCACAGACACTCCAATCTATGCCAAAGCAGCCATAACTGAAGCAATCCTTTCTATGAACCTATAAAATACCCCAAGATAAATGTAACTACCAGTGGAATATATTAAATGTATCAGAGCCACATGCTCCAAGGATCTAAACCTTGTCATCAACATAAACAAACCATGCTGGAGGGATAGGTTCCTAACACAGAGACTCCCCAGACAATGGAATAGACTGCCCATACATGTCAAGCCTCTTTGGCCCTTTTCAAAAGAACTTTGATAATTGGATTGGAGATAGCAAATTCAACCCGGGGAATCACCTATTGCTCCAAGTCATAATAAAGAGCTTATAGGTTCATAGATTAGTACTAGGCTAATTGCTCTTGCAAGCCATTTTAAGCCTAGTCAATTATCCCTTGTGAGACTCAAACACTGCACTTTGTGTTTGTAAGGAAAACACCTCCACCATTAGGCCACCCTCCTATCCCCCAATGCAACTATTGTACTTAAAGAGTATTATTTCTCACTTCATAAAACCAATATAATTTATCTTGTAGCCTCCTTCTTGCTTGGCTATGCAAACAATGTGGACCATGCATAAATTACTCTGACACTATACCTCCCAACTGACACAAAATAAATAACAGAATTAATAGAAAATACAACCTTTAGAGCAAAGCTTAAAAGGATAATATTGGCACCCATGTCAGGAGCACATAACACATGTATAAGATTGGAGACCTGATCATAATCCCTTGTATGGAACTTTATTTTGTCTATCTACCACCAGTCACAAATTTCTACTTATAAACATTGTAGAGTGAAGTTCTAACAACCTTTAAAATGCCTTTTCCCTTTTGCCACTTTTCCTCGCCTGCAAACACTGTCCACTTTTAGTCCCCAGTGTACATTTAGCAGTGCACGGGCGTCCTTAGTAAACTTTGTTATCACAACAAAATAGATGCTAGGTATGGAGATAAGGTCTTTTGGACTTATTCCTCTAGGAAGTTATCTAATGAGCTCTCATAAGATCAGTCATTGTCATTAACATTACAACATTATAATTTAACACAATCATATATTAATTGAATGTTAATCTTTGCTCTATAATAGTCTATTTTGTTCCTGAGTCCTGTTTTCTTATCCCTTTCTCATTTCTAACAGGATTGCCCATGTCTACTGACATGCTCAGTCCTTCCTGGCATACATCAGGAATAAATTATAAATTGATTGCCCATGTCTACTGACATGCTCAGTCCTTCCTGGCATACATCAAGAATAAATTATAAATTTTCACCATCCAAGACCACTTATGTGCCCAACACCAATGTACTCTGGATGGCCTGACCCACCCGCACTCATATCTTCCTTCTGCTTTACAATTCTCAGTTCTTACTAGCTGTCATCCCAGTTATAGAGTTTTCCACTTCTTTCATACCTATACCCATCCAGCTTTTTACACAACATAACCATTAAGAGTTATCAGTGCCACTCGTCATTTCTTGTGATATTACAGCACATATTTCTTAAACTCACAAAATTTTATCACTAAAACTGCAGCAACTTTAATGACTTCTTTGTCAATTTGAATTCATTTAGAACATAATTGAAGACTCTGAAGAACCCCATTAATGAAAGTAAAACCGAAGCCCAAAATAAGGACATTTTTTTATAGTACTGCTCCTCCAATCTTAGAGTCTGTATGGAATAACCAATTTACCTAGCATGCCTTTCTGCAAGAGCTTGAAATCTTCCATTTAAATATCCATCATTCCTGACAACATCCCAAACATAGAGGCCACAATCCAGATGATATGCACTCCCCCCTCCTCTTTACAATTCACAAACGAAAAATGCACAGAAGTTAGCAGGGCATAAAACAACAGCAACAAAAATAATCCCTAACCAGATAAACCTTAAATACCCAGTTAGAACAGCAACCGTTTTAATGTATACAGTACATTACACTCTCATCAGATTTTCCCCGTTTCCTGAGCACGTGACATTGATATAGGCCAAAGTTGATATGAACCACACCTCAACTTAATAAATGACCCAAATTAACAAAAGACATGATCCTAATACTACTACCCACTAACAGTAAAACGTGCACGTCAGAACCTTGCTTTACTAAGCAAGCAATCTGAAACCACTAATCACCATGGACTTCCAACCAGAAAAAAACCCACAGCAAGCCACCACACTCATAATGTAGCAGTAGGATATGCCAGCTTTAACCCAGTACATAATTGTACAAACCACAAAACAAGATAGCACCTCCCTCTAAACGCAGGTAATCTGGCCAGATCACAACTGAGTGTTGTTTATCAACTGAAAAGTTGCTAGCGTGACTGGTTCTGTTACCTTTTTTTTTTCCTTTGGTCAGAAACTCAACTGCATTTCCCTGTGCAACTATTCTTATATCCTCCGACCATACCAGCAATGGCAGAAAACCGCTGCAGCACTGCTTAACGTGCATGCACAGCAAACTGATCCTGTAAAAATCTGTACAGTTAATAGGTATTCATACAGTAACATCCCTGTGGTAAAGTTACCTACTACCGAGCCCTGTCATCCCTGAACAAACATATAAATAACCTCTTAACTTGTTTTAAAAATGCTTAATGACCCTGGTGTAACTAAAGTCACAATTAAAAAGACTTTGTTCATACTTTGAGCAGCCATACACAATGTATGTAGCAAAATTATTGGGTGTTAACCCAGCAGTTTTTTTTTTTTTAATTTTTTAATGTATCAAAATGGGAATGATATTTCCTCCGATCATGCCAGTGATGCCAGAAAACCGCACGTTCATAAATCAACAAAGCTAAATTACCAACCCAGTGAGTTCAACCCCCCCCAAGACTTGCCACTCGCAGGGCCCCGTAGCCTGAAAAACCTTAGATCTCGTCAAAAGTTAACTTACACAAACCACCCTGCTCTCTCTCTCCCACCCACACTTTCTGTCCTCACTTCAACCCAATAATTGACCAAATCATAATGTAACCACAACAAGAGCTGCCAGCTATAACCTCGATGCTAACCTGTAAGTTTTCATTTTTTTTTTTTAAATATATTATTGTTTTCGTAACTCCCTACCACAGCAAAGTTAATGGAGCTGTCCCGATGTAAGGGAGGGGGGGCTGTTACATCACTCATGAAACAAAACACACAAAAACCCAGGATCCGGCTATATATATGCCACAAACACTTACAAACACCACCCATACCTCACGCAAAGCCTCTAGCAGCCCAGCAGTGATAAATGCTCCGCCCCTCAACACGTTTACTATGGTTGACCGAGGGTATATCTGATAGCAGAACCCTTTACTATGCCAAATTTGCGACTGATACGTGGTAAATGATTCTGTAACACTTGTTGTCCTCTAAATGTGGAAATATTGTTACTAGCAAATAAGAAAATTGCCTATTTATGTATTCTCCATTGGCACCTGCATGGTGTGCTATAATTATATATTCTTCCTTCCCCTGCTGATCGACTGAAATGCACTCCTTTAAATGCTAAAGCATAAGTCTAGTTTGAACATCTTCTTATGATACCAAACACCCCCAAATCTAATGTTAATGTTGCATATATTTATTAAATAGTAGAAATACCGTTATGCTTAAATGCTGTCAATAAATCAAAAAGTGGCTACCGACTTCAATGTGGGGGAGGGCAGCACGAAAACAATAAGTGATAAGGCCAACTTGAAACCTCCTCTACAGCCATTATCTCAGCCATGCATGCTCACTGACAACTGTTCCTCGTAGGAAATTTTAGGCCCACAAAATAGGCGCACACTTCTTCTCAAAAGACAATGCAACAGCTAAACTCCTGACCTCTCTACAACACCACCACCAACCAAGAATGCAAACACCAGGATCAGTAAAGGCAACCATGCACAAGCCCCAACCTCTGTACTGTACAACAAAACCACCAACAAGCCTAGAAAATTGACAACCCAAAGACCCAGCATAAAACCTCCAAGTGCAAGAGCGCATCCCACAGAGTCCTACCCCAAAAGACTCAACAGAAGGCATACCAATATCAAAGCAAACCCCATGAATAAGGCAACCAGCACAACAATCCCAGCAGCTAACAAATTACACCAAATGACAAACAAGGAGCTTCACATATACATAGCCAGACTCCAGCTATTTAAGTAATTGCAATTCTACTCTCACAACCAGACTCTGCCCTCACCCCCATCTCAACACAAACCGCACTGCTGCTCGAAATGACACAAACAGAGGAAAAAAAATTATATATATCCAAAACCCATGTTAAAAGTATCACCCACCTCCTTCATACACAGCCCTTCCAAGGCCTACCTGACCACACCACTACCCCCAGGTCGTCTGGGACACAGAACCTGCCATAGAAAGTTCACACCAAAATGTGATTACTTACACAGCTACACTCACCTAAATCCCTTAAGCACCTCCCACTCTTATCTCATTTCATTCCAATCAACCCTCTCACTGTTTAACCCTTTCACCTCCCCAACCCATTGATCTCCCATTAATATCAACCTAACACCACCTTGAAGATGTCCCAGGACAACTTGGCTTGTGCCAAGCCTCATTTGCCATGGCTGCTCTGAGGCCTAAGTTTAATGGTAATATGAAAGTGTTTGCACTTTGGATAAGCATGACTCCTAATCTCCTGAACAAATTACTACATGCATAATACATGACATGAAATTTCATAATTTTTATCTAGGAGCCTTAGAAATGTTCCAGGAGTTCCATGAAGTCCACAGGGTAAGACAGTCTAATGAAAAATACCCTCAAAGGTGGAGAAATCTGTTTTATATTTCACTTCAAGGGATAAATGGTATCTGTTAGGACCCTTTAAATAAAACTAGGGTGATTAAAAACCTTAGCTTGCCTAACCTTTCTATTAAATTAACTACTCTGGGATGTTGATAAGTTTCAAATCTCGCTATGGCATTCACATTCTAGGAAATCAGTGCAAAGTCTTATACAGCCATTTAACTTAAGAACCGGTAAAGCTGGATTATTATATTTACTTTGTGACTTCTTCATAACTTTGAATTTAATAATTTTTTTGCATGTCTTTACTTATTTTTTTTCCTGTGACACTCTGATATTGTACATATTTTTAAGGTTTACCTTCTGCTTTCACGCATTTTCAATATGATGATGTATTATATATGTTCCACTGAGAATATCATGAAAAGGGTGTTTTTTTTCTCGGGTCTATATTATAACCTGGAAGGTTTAATACTTTGAATGTATAAATATTGAACTTTATGCATCAAAGCATTAAACCATCGAACGGCTATAAAAAATTACTGAAACAAAAAAAAATAAATAAACTAAAGCGTTTATGCAGGGGGGCTCACCCCCCTGCACCCCCCCCCACAACCCCGCTACTTAAATATACCAACTCCGAGATCACACAACATTGAAGTAAACGGAAATCTCCCCTTGTGGAGATTTCTGTTTAAACATTCGATGTTGTGCGCTTTTGGTAATCTCATGTCGACAATATCGTGTTCGATATTGCCAGACTTTGAGATTCTGATATAAACCCTTTTTCTTCTCAGTATAAAATCTTAATTATTGCTTCTGTGCCTTGGAGGAAGTTTTGCCACATGGCTAAGATAATAAGTAAATCATTTTATGTTGCCCAGCTTATAGGTAAGGGTATGGTTTTCAGGTCCAAGAAAGTTATAGTAACATGCACCGCAGCCCTTATTAGAACTATCATTAAATACAGTGCCCTGTTTGGCATGTATCTAATCAGACTCTTGCAACCTTTGAAACACCCACAAAATAGATTCATAGATTAGTACTAAGCTAACTGCCCTTGTGGGCCATTTTAAGCCTAGCCAATTATCCCTTGTGAGACTCAAACTCTGCATCTTGTGTTTGTAAGGCAAACACCTTAACCATTAGGCCACCCTCCCAACCCCAAAAGTTTCACAGTAGGAGAATTCAGGGCATGAAACTCCTGTCCTACACTGATCACCTAAAGGGTTTGTCTCTGTATTTGGCCTCCTACTGGACAGGCTGCTGAGCAGGGATGGTTGTATGGTTACAGGGCTTCCTCAGGCCCAGCCTTGATGGACTTGTTGCACACGCACAAAACAAACAGTACCAGGGATATGAACTTCAACTGAGACATAAACAGAATGTGCAGGAGAGACAGATATGTATCCCAAAAGATCCCTGCACTATAGAATAAGCTCCACATCCATGTAAAACAGGGTTAATCCCTGACCCTAATCAAATGAAACCTTGACAACTGGAAATCATACATTTGCCCTTTGTCTAGCCCCATGTCCCTTATGGACAGATGTCATCAATAGGAAAAGTAGCACACACACACACACACACACACACACGCACACACGCACACACACACACACACACACACACACACACACACACACACACACACACACACACACACACACACGCAGACACACACACACCTCCTCAGTTACCACTCTACTAACGTGACTTCCTGCCCTGGATAGATGCTCATGATACCCGGAACCTGAATGGTTTGGGGTGTGAACCTTGAATACATGTAAGATAACCTTAAACTACAGAATTTGTTTACAGACACTGATATCATAAATAAATGTCACCACAGTTCTGAAGGGTCCTACTAACTGATTTTCTCATTCTTGGTCCATTAATACATATCTTTGTGATTCCTCCATATTTACCTCCAAAGTTTTGAAGGCAATATAAACTTACCACTGACAATTCGCTTTGTCAAGTATTAAACGTTCCCCACAAAATTCCTATAAGAAGAAACTACAACACTTGCACAAGTCCTTTCCCCAATAAAATGATGCATTTCCTTATGAGATATCCTACTGATAATTCTTCTTGTATAATTTTTAATGTTGCTATTTTTTTGCTCTAGTAATTGAAACACAATAAAACTGTTCATGATCTAAGAAAAAAAGTGGTAACTGATACCAAAAGATGACCCCAGATTATTTTCTGTTCATGTGATTAAATCATATAGTTACGTGCCTATTTTAATATTTATTTATTTATTTAATTGTATTTGTTTACTGGAGTAGTGCACTGATCTCAATGGACCATCTGCAGGCACAGCCCAGATGAATACGATCATGTGAGAAATGAGCAAAACATATTTACAAATAAAAATATACTAAAAAAATATATATACATATTTACAGAAGTAGGAATATGCTGCAACATTTAGTTAAAGAAGCATATTTTCAATGCCAAAACATGGATGGAGAAATAGAATTATGCTTAGCAGAGTTTTTATGGATAAAATGTAGCCATATGATTATATAGAGAAGGATGAAGACATTGGAGCAGCCTAGTCAGATTAGTTGCAGGAAAGGATATCATGGGGAAAAGAGAGAAAAAGTGAAAGGCATGCTGGGAGAAGAGGAGTAGAAAGGAGAAGTGTGAGAGAGATGCAATGAGAAGAGGGAAGTGTGATGAATCAGAGGCAGTAAGTAAGGGGATGGGTAGATGAGATAAGGAAGGACGGTGTGAGAAAGGTGCAGGGGTCATGTGAAGGACGGTGTGAGAAAGGTGCAGGGGTCATGTGAAGGATGGTGCGAGAAAGGTGCAGGGGTCATGTGAAGGACGGTGTGAGAAAGGTGCAGGGGTCATGTGAAGGATGGTGTGAGAAAGGTGTAGGGGTCATGTGAAGGACGGTGTGAGAAAGGTGCAGGGGTCATGTGAAGGACGGTGTAAGAAAGGTGCAGGGGTCATGTGAAGGACGGCGTGAGAAAGGTGCAGGGGTCATGTGAAGGAAGGTGTGAGAAAGGTGTAGGGGTCATGTGAAGGACGGTGTGAGAAAGGTGCAGGGGTCATGTGAAGGACGGTGTAAGAAAGGTGCAGGGGTCATGTGAAGGACGGCGTGAGAAAGGTGCAGGGGTCATGTGAAGGAAGGTGTGAGAAAGGTGCAGGGGTCATGTGAAGGATGGTGTGAGAAAGGTGCAGGGGTCATGTGAAGGACGGTGTAAGAAAGGTGCAGGGGTCATGTGAAGGACGGTGTGAGAAAGGTGCAGGGGTCATGTGAAGGACGGCGTGAGAAAGGTGCAGGGGTCATGTGAAGGACGGTGTGAGAAAGGTGCAGGGGTCATGTAACATGATTTGAGTGAGTGCAGCTACATTTTGGTTGGTTGAAGAGGTATTCCTTAAGCTGTTGTCTGAAGTTTGAGTACTTTTGTAAGTCTTGAATCGAGAGAGGATTGGTGTCCCATAGTTTAGGCACTAGGACGGAGAATACACGGGCTGTACAATAAAGATGAGTTTTGTCAGTATTAAGGTTAGATGAGATTGAGACATACTTCTAAGATTATATGTGGAGGGTTTGTTGAAACATTTATAAATGAAAGGGGACTATGGCTCAGGAGAAAGGGCTTTGTGAATTAATGATCCTAGCAGAATGTTGGCTCTCAAATGTACTAGTGGCTATTTAGCTTTGGCAAAAGTTAGATAGTGTTGTTCATTTTTGGTGGAGTTAGTAATGAACTGGTAGATTTTTTTTGGAGATGGTTTGTGAGGTGGTAGCATTTTTCTTTGGGTCTGCAACTATAATTTTTTGACCATGTAGGTATTTTAGTCAAATGAATTTCTTCAGCCATGTCCTGCACCATAGGAAAATAAGTCAAAATAAAAAAGTGAGTTTTAATCAGTGTAGGCAAGGAACAACAAGAAAAGTTATATTTTAATGCATTCATATATGTTATGTATAGTATAGAGAAATATAAGGGGGTTGCCAACCCTAAACTCTTTATTATGTTTTGGAGACGTGGATGCCAAGAAATTTACCTAGAGTGAAGCTAAACAGAGGAATCGTGGCATCCATTTGGAGATCACATGCTACAGAGTTATGCCTGGAAACCCAATCATAATTCTTTGGAGTGCATGGAACTTTATTTTCCCATGTAATACTATTTACAGTAAAAATGAAAAAAAAAGGGAAGCACTTTGCTGGAATTCATAGCCAGTAAAGTAGATAGTCCGCACTGTCAAATGGACAGCAATGCACACCAGGTGCAGACAACATTTTATAAGAAAGTTAGGGGTAGATTGGAGGTACAGCAGGCAGAAACAAAGTTGTTTTTCAAGTTCTGCCACTGTGGTTTACTGGCCAGCACTGTCATTTGTATGAGACATGATCTTAGCCACTCTTATGGGGTGCTTTATAATGGTTAAGATCAGGTCTTGTGCTGCAGCAGCTCATAACTGGTTTGTCTTTTTGCCGATATTGGAATATAATCATACAACTCCATGCACTACATATATATACTGTGAATTTTAGGGGTCACGTATGTTATTGTTCATATGTATTAGTTAGAAACAAAGGGATTATATTATATACATCACTGCACATTTATTTTGGGAGAAAATGGCAAACTGTCTTCCCCAGGTATGGAAATAGTATCTTTCTACTGACCCTCTATTCATCCACAAAACATCCCGGGTTTTCACGACACAGTGAGTGATATTACAATCCACTACTTGCACAGGTCATGTATTCAGTTTCTCTGCTGATTTCTCCACGTAAAGCTCTTTCTACTGATTGTTTGATCTATGCACCCGTTGTCTAGCATGCATGGCCCTTTTCCATCTTCTGGCTTTCTTCTTGGTCTGCATGCAAACATATGTAAGTGTCTTGCGTATCCATATCATGTCTTCGCTTGCACACACTTAACTGAGATTTCGTTTTCCATAACTTTTTCTCAAGCGATTGGTTATTGATTCTCTTTATTACTTCATACCCTTTGTTTGCGCGACTTGAATAACCTAATATCTTAATCGTGTATCGGCATTAGGAATGAACTCAATTACTGCTCCCTGTTTGTTCGCATTGTCTTTTTTCTTAAAGGTGTAGTCCAGTAACTTTCTGTCCTTGTCTACTCCTTTGTCAATTTGTACCTAGTGGTTTATTTGCATTATTATTAACACAAGACATTTTTTGGGGGGGGGGGGTCTATGTTCGGCTACTGAATTGTAAAGTAAGCCAACTGAGAAACAGTGAAACATAAACAGTGAACGGGAAAATTAGCGAACTAGAAAATAAACAAAAAAAAATCATCAAATGACCATAGTCGGCCAACATCGCACACACAACCAACCAATGTGAGGGGCTGTGCCCCCACCCCCCCAATGTGGGGGCTGTGCCCCCCCACACCCACCCTAACTATATATAGTAACTCCAAGATCGCACTGCAGTGGGGAAAAGTATTTTTTTTTGTTTCACTTACTTTATATATCATGTTACTTTCTGGTTGTTGGCCTACTATGGCCATCAGATATGTTCACTGTTTATGGTTCACTGTTTTGCGGTTTGATTATTTTATAATTCGGTAGCTCAACACAGACACTCTTTCTTGATCTATATTTTTAATGTTCCTCTTTCTAGCTGCATTCCACTTTAAGAGTATTAGACCACATGTGAAACACTTTACACCATAGCTGTTATCTGCATCTAATTTTGTAGACTGCTCTTGATTTTGCTTCATATATTTTTCCCTATCGCTTACAACTCTTTTTTTTTTTGCCCACTCCCTTATAAAATATTCAATTTTCTAATAAATCACTGAAGGTTACAGTCAATCAAATGTCAAACATAGATTTTCATATATATTATTCTTCAGAAAATGCATGTTAATAGAAAAAATAATCTGTTGCTGTTTATAGACTCATTTAGAGGAATATTTAAACAATTCCATTATTCGGGAACTTTGTCTCTCATTAATTTTAACTGTGTCATTGATTCTTGTGCAGAGAAGTTGAGAGCTGTGTCTTATACTTTCCTGCATTAAACTTTAAATGTGATTTCCAAGCACAGTCTGCCAGTCTCTTTAGAACCTTTCAAGGCATGTTTCTCCATTCTCCACCATTCCTGTTTTCTTAGATTCTTTCAAAACTGGGTTGAGCTTTACATGGCCCTTTTTGATTACAGAATTAAATGTTCCATTTGCTAATCCCAGCAAAACCTTACTGCTGCTAATACTTTCAAGGGTTTACCTTTATATTGTTGGAAATGACAATATCGATCGTGATTTTGTGCGAACCAAAAGTGCAAATTCTGAATTTCGAAAGTCTCCGGAGTTCGGAAATCAGCAAATTGAACAGATTCACTGAGTTTTCAACTACAATGTCAAACACACATCATAATGCAAGCCCCCCTAGACTCCCCATGTGGGGGCCAAGCCCTTCACACCCCCTACTTTAATATACTAACTCCGATATCATACTACAGTGGGGAAAGGGTCCATTTCCCGCTCCCCACTATAGTGCAAACTGCACCCAAAATGCTGAATCTGCAATAAGCGAATGTCACTGTGCATTTGCTCATTGCACATTCACAGCATTTGTTTTTGATGTTTTGGACTTTTGCAAATGTCCTTTCTAACATATGATATTTAACCATGTGCATAACGCACATATAAAGGTAAACCACTTTCAAGGTAGTGTCTCTATTTTATATATATATATATATATATATATATATATATATATTTTTTTTTTTTTTTGTCTTTATGCATAGCCTCCTTTGATATGTTTATTTAACTTATTGCTACTGCAAGTTATATCAATTTAGCTCATACTTCTCATCCTTTCAGTGCAAGAATTCTGGACAAAGCTGTAAGTAATGGGAAGACAAAGGCCCAAAAATAGAGACAGATTTTAAAAATTGCTCCTATAAGCTTAGAAAGTTGCTAGAATGACAGGTTTTGAATTGTTGTTTATTTTATAAAGAATATGGCATCGAAAACTCAAATATTTATCCTTATTTAGTATCATTTAGTGACTTCAAACCTCAGTGATTCTGAAAAACACATGAGAAACAGACCAAAAATATGAAGTGAAAGTCTGGACATTCTGCAAAAATTTGGACAGATGCGAGGTATGGTTCAACTACAAAACTCTTTTGGATGAACACATCAATATTTTGCTGTAGTCAGTTTTTTTTTTTTAATGAAATAGGTTGCATCAGTTCAAAATACTACAATGTGTCAGTTGTTGAGCATGCAGGAGTGTTTGAATTTTGTCCTGTCTTTCATCTGCAGGATGAAAATCAGAAGTACTAGCTAAGAGCAGACTTTTCTGGGGCAAAAGCTGCTGGGGTCCTCATTTAACTGTACAAGATTTACAATGACACAAGTGACACAAACATTTGGGGTTCTCATAAACACAGCTGTTATCACTGTTTAATTCTGAAATCTTGTATGGAACAAGTCTATGTCAGTCTTTCTCATGAGCATATAGTGTTTATTTGTCACCATTTCACAGGCAGATTTAATATCATGTGATGCAGATCACAATCATGTGACTGCTGTAGGAATAACCCAGCTGCTTTTGAAAGTGTCTGTGCAGTGGCAGAAGAATCACAGTATTATAAAACAAAAATTTTATTGAAGTCTCTGTGATGATTATTAGCACTTAGTGACACAGAAATTGAAACAGATATGTAAAATAGCTCACACTTAAGTTATTTTATTAATTTATTGCTGCCATTAACAGAGAACATTGCATTCCCAACATTGCATTCTCAGCATAATGGACTGCAGCATCAAAATATATTTCAGAAAAATATTTATTATTTAGTAAATTGAAAATATGAATTCTAAATTTATTTTTCAAGATAAAAATAATTAAAATAAAAAGTAGCAGTTATTTTGTTTGTTAGCTTATTAAATGCCTATAAGGCTCGGCAAGTATTTTATTCACAGAATTGGTGGCTGAAGGGTATATATTTAAACTCGCTTGCATGTTATCACACACACACACACTTGCACGCACATACTCATAGACACACACATACACATGTAAATATATACATGTGAGTCTGTAGCACAATCATACACAGAAACAACCCCTGCAGCACCAGCAAATCTTTTATGGTGACAAAATGCATTATTAGCTTGAACAGACACACTATAAACAGTTTTTTGTTGGGGCATGTCCTCCTGTACCCCCCCCAACTCTAATCTACTCTAAGTTCGTGAAACATTATGAGCAAAGATAAACTTCCCTGCCCTTACACTTTAGTATTCTTGCCAAATTCGGTATCTGTGGTTCAAGTAAATATAGGAGTCAATTTAAATAACTATTTGCATTCTTATTTATCCCACTATAATCATTCTTATGCACCATTATACACACATATCATGTTGAACTTACAGTGAAAGAAATTTGAAATCTGCACCTACTGACCATGTAAATAATTAAACTAAATGTTTGTTAGCGTTGGAAAATCTTGGAAAAGTTGAAAATGAGGACAGGTATGGTTGGGGCTCTAAAACCTTGCTCTAAGCTATTCCAGGATATTTCTTTTTCAAAACTGATTTGCAGATAATAATTATAAGAGGGATATTTTGGAATACTTAGAGTGAGGTTTTCCTACTTCCATCTTAAATCAGAGACTATAGTTAAAAATATAATGGCATCATGAAAAATCAAAATATGATGCTCCTTTTTCTTCTTTTAGCTGCTTTAATGTTTCCATGTCGGTGAGCTTCCTTTTAGCACTTTCTAGTCCATTCATAGCCTTACTTTCATAGATCTGTGTATTATATTATTCTTTAAATATATTTCTTTACACATAAAATGCTGTATTTGTCTGCAGTCTATGAAGCAGACAGAGATTGTGTGCGGGCTCATAGCTATAACATGCTGTGCATGGTCCATAAATGAATATCCATTAAGGATCTGTAAAGAATCACTATGAAAAAAGTGTGCTTGGGTGAGCTACACTGCTCAACAGTAGAT
>NC_056726.1:1585431549-1585582932 GCF_019279795.1 Protopterus annectens
TTTTATTCCTTGTGCTTGTCATTAAAAAATATTGAAAAGTACTGGCCCAAGTATGGAGTCTTGGCGGACTCTTGTTGTGATTGGAAGGAATATAGCAATATTAAAAATCGGCAACCCTTTACAGAGTGAATCTAACTACATTATATTTCCCAAATAGCAACAGAAATCTAGGACTGCTAAATCAGCACCGACATATATAAATTCTGTAGAATCAGATGACTAACTAAAGCATTCTAGGAAGTATTGGAGAACTGCATTAACCAGTAGTTCATTGCTCTTTTGTAGAAGGCCTGGAGATGTACTAAGCGTCCCCAGGTTTGAATCCCCAGATGACTGAGACATCCTACAGGAAGGTTTGTTAGATAAGTAAGTGTTGCTAAAATCATGTAATGAAACTAAATGCCAAAATATGTATTATTTTATCCTTTGGGAAGTCATCTACCCCAGGGAACTACTACACTGATAATATTCATAAATTCATAGATTGATAGACTGTTACTAGGCTAATGACCCTGGGACCTTTCTGAACCTAGGAAAGTTTTCCCAAAAGAATAATAATGCCCTGTATCCAAGGAGGACATTAAGTGCCAGACATATATATGCCCATAAAAGTTGACCCAGTTGTTTTCGATTTAGGAACTTATGTGGACAGTAACCTAACTTTTGTTCAGCATAATCTGTTGTTGTAAGAATGTCCTTCTTTATTGCACAGCTTATAAACAAAGGGACTGTGTCTATACCTAGGGGCATCATTGTCCTCCCTTACTTAGCCCTCATTAAGCCAATCACTGTATATAATGCCCCCTTTGGCATGTATTTGTCCAGACAAATGCAACAACTGGAATGCCCATAGGGATGCCTTATTAAAAGGATACAAGGTCTAAATAACATGTGCTACATGAACTGACTCAAAGCCTTGTTACTGTACTATGTATCCTATAGACTGCTGAAAGGTGACCTGTATTTGTCATACAATATTTCTCACCCATTATTGATGGATTTTCTGCACATCAATAAATCATATGACATCAGAAATACTTAGTCTAATTTATTTATTTTTATTTATTTTACATTTGTTTTCTGGGAAAGTCCAACTGGGCCAGATGGCCCTTTTTCAGCAGAGGCTCGTAGAGAAAAGCTCCATTACAAAGCAACTAAAAATACATTGAAAAATTATTACATACCATAGAATAAAAACATTACAGAACATGGATACAAATTTAAAAAATATTACATAAAATAGTTCAGAATTTGAAAGCTCCATTACAGAAAAGAAAAATAAGAAACAACTTTACTTATTTGCAGTTGTGTATACTAAAGCAATCTTTAGGTGGAGAACATGAAGGAAAGAAAAGTTTGAGATAGGGAGAAGTCTGAGCTGTAGGAAGCATGTGTTAAGCATAGATTGATTATTTATTTAAAGTATCAGGATTTCTGTAGCAACTGTAGAAGACTTAGATAATTGATGTTGGTACAGGAGTTGAGTGGTTGACTGGAGAGGGGAGACGTGAGTGATCATCCTGGGAAAAAGCAGGAGCATAGCCAGTTGTCATTTAGGCAGCTTTTGAGGAGTGATTTGAAATTTTTTGTATTAGTAGTGTTTGCAATTTGTTGTGGAATGGAGTTTCAGATCTTAAGATCTTAGATATTTTGTATGAGAACAGGGATTCACCAAAGCTGTTACTGACTTTCTAGGCTTGTAGTAATAATTTATCAGACAATCTTAAAACTCTGTTGTTTTAATATTGCTGTACTAGGTCTTTGAGAGCTGGACAGTAGTCTGGATTGTAGATTATGCAGTGGGTGATAGTTGGTTCAAGTAAAGGAGATTGGGAAGTTCAATCCATTTTAGTTCTTGAAGTGCAGAGCAGTGATGACTTCTAGTTGGCTGGTTTAGGGCAAATCTAGCTATTTTGTTATAGCAGGCCTCAAGTTTGTTTAGGTCAGCTTTTTTTAGATTAGTAAAGATGGGGGAGGCATATAGTAAGGTAGAGAGGAGATGTGTTCTTGCTATGGTCTGTGTGGTGGTATTGGTGAGGAAACATTTTGCTCTATAGAGAGTACCAAGTTTAATATGGTTCTTTTTAATGGTTAAAACCAAATGTTTGTTGAATTTTAGTGAGTTATCGATTGTTACTTCAAGACATTTTGTGTGTTCTACTGGTTGTATTTTGGTATTGTTAGATGAAAAGATACTGAAGGCAGGTTGAGTTACTTATGATTTACCTTTAGTAAAGATAATGAGTTTAGTTTTGTTTGGGCTGAGTATTAGCTGATGGGTTGATAAGTATTTTTCTATGTTAAGGAATGATTTTTTTGTGTTATTTCCAGGAGTTTGGGAGGAGTCATCAGTGTCTTGAATAATAGTTACATTGTTAGCAGCAGTGGATAGTTTATTGCTGAATATGGAGGAAAAGTGGTGGACTGAGTATTGCTCCTTGAGGAACACCCACTAAAACAGGAAGAATGGGACAGTGTGTGTTGCCACTTAACTGCTTACTGGCAGTTAGTTATGTAGCTTTAGATCCATGCTAATGCTGTTTGGAGAGCTTTATGAATGTTAGTTCATTTAGTAGTTTTTGATGTGAAACAGTGTCAAAGGCTTCTGACATTTCAAGAAATATGGAGGAAAGTAAAAGGCCATTGTTTTTAAGCTAGCTGATCTTATTGGTGAGCAAATTAAGGCCACTGTGGTGCCATGCTTAGGTCTGATACCGTGTTTTAAGAGAAGGATGTTTCTTAATAGGTGGTCTAGGGTTGCCTATGAACGCATTTTTGAAGAATTTTTGCTATTGGAGTAGAATGGCTATGGGGCGGTAGTTAAATAACTTTGTTGAGGGGCACCTTTATGCAGGGGTATGATATTTTCCACAGTGTTGCTATCTATTGTTCAGTTACAGATTGATTAATTAAAATGGAGATGGGGTATGCATTTGCATCAGTTGCTATTCTGAAAAATTCACTGGGTAACTGGTCAGCAGCAAGAGTGGTAGGCATTGTTTTTTTACGGAGTAGTCTTATGACATTGGTTTGAAGTGTTTTGCTAGTGAATGATTTGAGGTTTGTGAGGGTGCCTAAAGATAGAGTTAAGGGTGAGTTGTTGTCATGATTTACTAGATATAGTATTGAGTTTATGACGTGGGAGTTAAATTATGATGCAGTACTGTCAGAGGTGGTGGGGGTGGTGGGTGATGGGGTAGCAGTTTGACCTGTGTTAAGAAGTTGTTTTATAGTTCCCCAAACTTTCTGAGGTTTGTTTTGGTGTTTATGCTGCAGGCAGACATAGTAAGTTTTTTTGTCTTTTTTGACTTTCCTTTTGCCTGGTTTCTTAGTTGTCTATAGGTAAGCAGGGAGGACTGGGATTTTGTCTCCTGATAGTAGGAAACCTCACCTCCAGCACCTAACAAACTGACAACACATAAACCTACATATGCTGAGGTCCTTACAAGAAGTTTACCTAAACAACAGAGATCGTCCAAACACAAACACAAGCACACTTCACATAATACATCCAATGCAGAACATAGTGCACATAATGTATCACACACCAGGGTTTCACCAGTCAAGTCCCTAAGGCATAACACAAAAACAAACATCTAAGTCATAGGTGATTCAGTTGTGAGACACAGAGATGTCCCTCTCACCAGGCTGAATAAGGAAAAGGTCACGATCAGCTATCTACCACATCACACACTTTCTCAAGTCACTCAACAGCAGGCATTATTATGACTCTGTCATAGTTCATGTTGGTATGAAGGACTTGAAATGTGCCTCACTGGACTATATGAAGAGAGACATGACTGAGCTTTTAAATTATGTGTCTCGGACAGGTATGTCCCTAGGCCTAGGTGTAAGCAGCATTTTACCTTTGCCTAGGATGATTTCTCAATACAAACAAAAAAATGATTGACTTCCACCATTGGTTTAGTTTCTGGTGTCATTCAAAGGGGATCCAGTATCTGTTGGCCTGGGATGACATGGTCAGTATGCCACGATGCTTTGCCAGAGATGGTCTTCATCTGTCATCCCTGGGATTTTGCTCACTGGCTAAGGCTCTTGCCATTCCCATAGTGCCTTTTTAGGCAATGTGACAAGAAAACAATTCCCAATGTAAAAATACACCCTAAAAACAACCTCAAGCTTATGCTGCTAAACACTAGGAGTCTAAACCAGAAACTGCACTCACTAGAAGCAGTACTCAACATGGAAGATGCTGACATTTGAGCAGTTACTGAGACCCAGTTTAAGGCTGTGGAAAGCACCCCAGCTCTACCAGGTTACACTTTCTGCCACATATTTAGACCACAAACTGAAGGAGTGAGAAGTAAAAGAGGTGGTGTATCAATTTTCATGAAAGATAAATACACCTCTAAATTGGTTAAACAGCATGATTCCCTTGAACTACTTCAGGTGCAACTGACTGTAGGTAAGACTCCTCTTCAGGTCATTGCCAGAATGAGGATCACACAAGATGAGCTACACTAGGAATATGTGTATGAAAAAAGTAGTGAAAACATAAAAGACAAATGCAAGGTACCTGGTAATAAAATGCCCCAATATGCATGCACCAAGTTGTCCCATATCAAATGCATGAATAAGAAATGGAAGACTGGCATAAAGTCAATCACAAAAAATATATATGTGGAGTCAATATTTAAAGTGGAAGAATATAGCACATTGCTTGAAACCTACAATTAGATGCAGAAATGTAATGCAAATGTATAAATCAAATATAACATTATTAATATATTTTCCAAGGTGTTTTGCCATTTCATGTTCTTCTCCCTTCTTTCACTAATTGGTAGGTTGCACTATATAATGGATACATGTAATTTATTTATTTATTTTATTGCTAGTCTCCATTCTCTTTTTCCTTTTTCCCCGTCCTTTGATTTATCCCAGTTCCGCATACATTTTATACAGTTTACTAAGTTGCCTAGTGTGTGACACCCGGACTTGTATTTATTTCTTTTACTTTGGTCATGTTACACTTCGTTGCTTAAGCCACTCTGTTTATTAGGCTTGGCTTCAAAGAAAATCAGTAGTACAAAATAAAATTAGGAGGAAGAAGTTGAGAGTTATGCCTGTGTTGTCTGTTCACTCAGAACTGTGCACACTTATTATAGTCATTATTGAATCCCATGGTATACACTCCATAGATTGTGATGTCTGATCCACTTTTACAGCCATGTCTAACCACACTATAATTGCTCCACTGAGCACTTTTCAAACTGTGTTGAGATAGGCTCCCACATTATTTTGTATTTATTCCAGTGTTATTCCTGTTGCTGCAATGAACAGACTGATATGTAATTCTCATTTATACTGTAGCTGAATGTCTGTATTATTTAGGTGTTTGCTAGTTGCATTAAAACAAATGTTTAGTATTACTTTGTCCCTTGATTTTTATATTACTATGAATTTCAATTTTGTTTTTTATTTTTCATTGCTTACTATCAATTACTTTTCATATTTGTCTTTGTATTTTAGAGTTTCACTATGGGACTTTGAAAATGGGTCTTATAAGTGGACATTTCAGGATAATAAAATGTTTTGTCATGATTGTTGTTGCATACCAACAATGTTGTGAAATCCAAGAACAACTACAACCAGATTCCAAGCCGTAAAAAGTCTATTGTTTAGCGCTTTCATCTCTGAACACAGAAACTTCCTCAGAACAACAATAAAATTGTGAAACACTAATATACAAGGACCAACAAAAGTAAAAAAGTACTGCCAAAATCCACAAAACACAGAGCCTGAACTCACAATGTTACATCAGATACCCAAAACTATGTACTGTAGTAGTAAAACATCCAGTAATCAATGCTCTTAGATTAAGCGTTTAATTGTAAAATCCACTTTTCGTCAAGGAAACACCTCAACTTCTTCAGAACAAAGAATCAGACGTTATAGTCCAACCAATTTAAATACAATGAAACCAAGTCACATGTTTAAATGAATTAAATCCATTACCGATTAAAAATATGTTATTGTTCAGTACATAATTTATGTTACACTCTTCTATTATTAAAAAATTACTATAAAAATGTAACGTGAAATTAACCAAAAGTAAACAGGAATTAGATATTTAAACATTTAAAAACATATTGCTTATTACTTGTGTGATCACACAAGGTACATCCATGTTACATATTTAAAGAACCAAGGTAACGAAAAACATTAACAAAAAATATTACAAAAAGTGTTATCAGAAAATATTATCAAAAAATATATTATCAAAAAGTATTAAACAAAATATTATCAAAAAGTATTACAAAGCTCACAACCGTGTAAAACATTTGAATGTACTATGATCTATGTGAATTCTAAAACTTCTATGTGTAACTCACTTTTAATAAATTATTACGAATATATTATATTCCTAACGCCAATGTAAACACCACATATTACTTATTTGGTAACTTACTTTATCTCATTAAATTCTTTAACCGCAGAATACACATCATTGAACATGTTTCGTTTAAACCTGGATATTGGCAAGCATTTGACCTCAATTGCCAAAGTAATTCACTCTTTTCTAATTTTAATGATTCTGGTCCACCCCTCCCATCACTTCTTAGTTGATGAATGACCTTAAATTTAAATGTATGCCCTGGGTGTTCATTCACATGTCTAGCCAGTGCATTTTCTAATTTACTGTTGTTTATACAGTAAATGTGTTCATAAATTATTTTGCCCAGCTTTCTGTCCGTCTTACCTATATAGAAAGCTGGGCAAGGTGAACACTTAGCTAGATAGACAACTTGTTTACTCGTACAATCAAATCTTCCTGGTGTTTTAAATTTCCTATTACCTATAGTGAAATAAGTACTTGTGTCTATATATTTACAAATACAGCACATCCCACACTTAAACATCCCATCTCTATTACTAGGGTTCGTAAATTTAGTCCCTAAAATAGATTTCAAGTTGTTTCCTCTCCTAAAAACCACTTTAGGCAATGAAGGAAATAAATCCCTAAAGTGGCCATCCTTCATCAAGATGTCCCAGTTCTTTTGAATAATACTTGATACTTCAAGTGAATCAATATTAAAGGTAGAAATAAAACTGTATGGACTGAAAGGTTGTTTCTTCACTCTAACCCAGGAGTTATCTTGTGCTATGTCACTTAAAATTGGGTTATATACACCTGTAACTCTTTGGACTTCACTCATCAGTTCATGTATTAAACCAAGCGGGTAACCTCTCTGGGAAAAGAAGGACTGTAATAATTTGCATTCGTCTTCAAAATCTTTATCGTTGGAAATCATTCGGGCAGCTCTAACCAGTTGTCCCTTTACCACAGATCTTTTTTGAGATAAAGGGTGACAACTGGTGTAATGTAAAAACATATTGGAATACGTATCTTTCCGATGGATCCTAGACACATATATTTTTCTCTGATTATCTTTACTGAGTTCCACATCTAAGTATACTATCTTGTTGTTACTGTAAGTTGATGTGAAACTCAAAAAATTGGTGCAGTCATTAAGACACTCAAGCATTCGTTGCATCTCATCAACCTTATCATCAAAATGAATAAAAATATCGTCAAGAAAACGGGTGTAAAACTGAATTTTTTCTTTATATAAAGGGTTGTTGAACACAAACTCTCTCTCCCAATGGGCCATAACTAAGTTTGCAATGCTAGCACCACAGGGAGAGCCTATAGCCACCGCTACTTTCTGTTGATAATTTGTCGTGTTAAATAACATGAAATTATATGATAAAACTGTACCAATCAATTCTTCTACAAGTTTAATCTCTTCAATAGGCGCTCCCAGGAACCTCAGCATATTTGCAACCCATTCAATACCCTCTTGATGGGGTATAGATGAATATAAATCTTTCACATCTATTGTTCCAAACAAGTAGTCACCACTGTATCTCAATTTATTTATATTTTCTAAAAAGGACCACGAGTCCTTTGATATTTGTGTTTGCTGTTTTACATATTTCCCTAAGATATTGTCAACTACCTTCGCACAGGTGTAAGTAATACTATTCCTACTGTCCACTAATGGTTGCATTGGTGGACATTCAACATTTTTGTGCACTTTGGGATGCCAAGTAAGATAGGTAACCTAGGTGCTGGTTGGGTCATAAAATTTTACATAGTTTTATCTATCCTTGCTTCAATGTATAATTCCTCTATTAATGCCCTAACCTTTCCATATTCACTGTTTAATTCATTTCTGGATACCTCCTCATATGTATCACTATCAAAAATGTTCAACATTCTGTTGTTGTAATCGGCAATATCCATTATCGCCAAACCCCCGCCCTTGTCCGGTTTCATTATTCGGACTTGGGCTTGAAATAAAAAGGTCAAAAAATCTCTCTCTTGCCTACTGATATTAAATTGTTGTGGTTTAGTATGTCTTGAAGTGTGCATTTTACTTTCCAAATTACGTAAATATATTTCATTTAACTGTTCATACAGTGCTATTTGTGGGTGTAGTGGTGGGTTATATACACTTGACACGTAATAGTCACTTCTTACATTCATATCCTCACCCATCAGTGCTACTAGATTCAATTGACGGGTAAATAATTTAAGGTCAATTAATGTTTTTGCAATATCAAAATGTTTAGAAGGTACGAAGGTTTGCCCCTTTGCTAATAAATCAATAATATCCGGCTCAATAACAATCCCAGAATAGTTAAAAATCTTAAAGTCTTTGTTGGAATTGTATAAAAGATTACATTTGGGATAGTTACTTTCTATTGGGTCGAGCAGCTCTTCCTCTACCATTTGTTCCTGTTCTTTTTCCTTGTTGCCCTTGTTTTCGATCTATTTATAGTCGAGGCTTGGTTCCGAAAATTTTTTTGGTTTGAATTCAATATACCGTGGTTAGAATTCCTTACATTATTGTCAGTATTAATGTTGTTGTTACTATTCAAACATGCTATTCTGTCACTATGACGGATAGTTCCAGAAGTAGCGTTTGATTGATTAGAATTAGAGTCATTGACACTCTGTGAGGAAATAGGCATGTTGTTTCCTAAGTTGTTCATAACAAGGACATTGGCAGTAGGTAGAAAACTGCCTTGTGAATTAGGTGGCTTTGGATAAGCCACACCTGTTCCATAGTCTCTCATGTCTCGTTTTATTTTCTTGATCTTAGTAGCGTTACTTTTCACTACGTACTGATCAATACTTGTAAATATACGATTAAAGTCAAACTGATACTTTGAGAATTCCATGTCCTTTCTTATATCGTTGTCCAAAATATTTGTTTCGTCAATCAAATTGTCAACAGTCTTTTGGTAATGAATACACAATAACTCCAGAAACTCAAACCCATGCCTGTCAAACATGTCTAAAAGAGCTTTATGAAATTCGGAACCTGTTGTAAGCCTCATAGGATACTGCCAAAGTCTAAGCCCTTTAGGTATCATTTTTAATTTGATACATTCACGGAAATACACGATTTCCAGCTGTATTTTCCGTAGTTTAAAAAGCTTTTCATCAAATGTATTTAACTTCGAAGATAAATCTGCTCTTACCTCACAATTGGCATCTTCAGTAGTGTTTGGAGAACATTCAGAAAATGAAAAAGACCTATTAAGCCATAAATCCAAACTAATAATGGTAGGAGAAGTCCCAATGTTGTTTAACTGTTCCTTGTGGTGTGTACTCGCTGTACCGGTTCCATCAGCAATGACGCTTCTATGAGATCCTGTAACAGCATTAGGAAAAGATTGATTTGGTAACGGTGATGTTCCATTCAAAACTGATGGATTCGTATTAGTGTACGTTTTTGTAGTTACACCTTCACATTGTGAGCTATGTTGCAAGTTAATAGAATCGTCAAACCTTTTAGACAAATTCTCCACTTTCTGTGACAGTAACTCAATCAATGCCATTAAGTTACTTTGACTCTCAGTCTGGCTAGTAGCTGGAGTAGAACACAGCGGCATCTCAGGATCCATGATGAACACAAACAAGGACCAACAAAAGTAAAAAAAGTACTGCCAAAATCCACAAAACACGGAGCCTGAACTCACAATGTTAAATCAGATACCAAAAACCACGTACCGTAGTAGTAAAAGATCCAGTAATCAATGCTCTTAGATTAAGCGTTTAATTGTAAAATCCACTTTTCGCCAAGGAAACACCTCAACTTCTTCAGAACAAAGAATCAGACATTATAGTCCAACCCATTTAAATACAATGAAACCAAGTCACATGTTTAAATGAAATAAATCCATTACCGATTAAAAATATATTATTGTTCAGTACATAATTTATGTTACAATCTTCTATTATTGAAAAATTACTATAAAAATGTAACGTGAAATTAACCAAAAGTAAACAGGAATTAGATATTTAAACATTTAAAAACATATTGCTTATTACTTGTGTGATCACACAAGGTACATCCATGTTACATATTTAAAGAACCAAGGTAACGAAAAACATTAACAAAAAATATTACAAAAAGTGTTATCAGAAAATATTTTCAAAAAATATATTATCAAAAAGTATTAAAAAAATTAGTATCAAAAAGTATTATCAAAAAGTGTTGTCAAAAACTGTCAAAAAGTATTACAAAGCTCACATCCGTGTAAAACATTTGAATGTACTATGATCTATGTGAATTCTAAAACTTCTACGTGTAACTCACTTTTAATAAAATATTACGAATATATTATATTCCTAACGCCAATGTAAACACCACATATTACTTCTTTGGTAACTTACTTTATCTCATTAAATTCTTTAACCGCAGAATACACATAATTGAACATGTTTCATTTAAACCTGGATATTGGTAAGCATTTGACCTCAATTGCCAAGTTGAGTTACACGTAGAAGTATATTTTTTGATAATATATTCTGATAACACTTTTTGTAATATTTTTTGTTAATGTTTTTCGTTACCTTGGTTCTTTAAATATGTAACATGGATGTACCTTGTGTGATCACACAAGTAATAAGCAATATGTTTTTAAATGTTTAAATATCTAATTCCTGTTTACTTTTGGTTAATTTCACGTTACATTTTTATAGTAATTTTTTAATAATATAAGATTGTAACATAAATTATGTACTGAACAATAACATATTTTTAATCGGTAATGGATTTAATTCATTTAAACATGTGACTTGGTTTCATTGTATTTAAATGGGTTGGACTATAACGTCTGATTCTTTGTTCTGAAGAAGTTGAGGTGTTTCCTTGACGAAAAGTAGATTTTACAATTAAACGCTTAATCTAAGAGCATTGATTACTGGATGTTTTACTACTACAGTACATAGTTTTGGGTATCTGGTGTAACATTGTGAGTTCAGGCTCCGTGTTTTGTGGATTTTGGAAACACTAATATACCACACAATGACATCATTAAACCTCAATTGAATAATTAAATACTTAAATACTAATCAAATGTCTCATAGAATGAACCTGTTGAAGGAATACCCCTACAAACACTCATACAATATATACAAGAAAAATATTAATTTAAAAACATAAGTGTATAAAATAAAATGAATGGAATGAAATAATGAAATTAATACAAAATATGATACTTAACCAGCATCATAAAACATGAGTTTCAATAAAGAAACGATGGAACATGTGTCGTTTAAACCAGGACTGGTGGTGGCGTCCAACATTAGCTGCCATTTGAGTTCAGCCTTATCCAAATGTGCATCTATCACCTACCCCTGCAAATTTTGCTTCACTTGCTCCAAGACCAAAAAGTTAAAATGATGACCAGAATTTAATTCCACATGCCTGAACAAGGCATTGGAAGTTTTCCTATTGTTAATGTCAGAGCAATGTTCATAAATTCTCCTTCTAAAAAATTTCTGTAAGTTTTGCCGACATAAAAACTTGGACATAGACACTGAGCTAAATAGACAACATTCTTGGAATGACATGGATAATGCCAGATATTCTATAACTCCTGTTACAAATCTTTATAACTGAAGTGTCTTTGATCAAATGGCACTGGGAACACATTCCACACTTCCGTGTCCCAAAAAGAATGTTGGAATCCTTGTTCCTACCACTCCCATGGTTCTTTTAAAAAAAAAACATTTAAAAGATTTGTTCCGTTTATACGTAATGTGAGGTTTGACACCCAACTTATTCAAAAGACCTGCATCACTGAAAATTAAACTCCAATTTTTGTTTATGCATTGAGCAATAAAAGGAGAATCCAGTGTGAATGTGGTGATAAAATGATGTACGTTCTTCTTACAAACCATGACCTCCACAGATTGAACCCTGGAGTCAACCATGCCAGTAATGACCATCTCCTTAATACCCAAAATTGGATGATAAAATCCTCTAAGTCTCTTGCTTGTCACTTCCCACTGAATTTTATCTACAACTTCATCAGGATAACCCCTACAACGAAACATATGCAACACTTTTTCACACTCAAACTGAAAATCATCCAAGTTCCAATTTGGACACCATTCTTGCCAGTCTGACCACCTGGCCCTTAACAACAGCTTTTTTTCAGAAAACCTGGGTGCAAACTGGAAAAATGTAAGTAGGCATTAGAGAATGTGGGTTTATGAAAAGTATTAGAAGAAAAACAACAATGAACCAAATCCTTACTAATAGTGATGTCCAAATAAGAAATAGAACTGATATCATAATTGTGTGAAAATTTCAAAAAATGGACAGTATTGTTGATATAATCCAGAAATTCAAATAGTTTTTCAACTGTATCAACCCACAAAAAATATATATATCATCCAAAAATCTGTTATAAAGAATCCATGTACTAGAATAGTTACTACTGAACACAAAATTGTTCTCCCAGAAAGTCATAATATAACTGGCAAAAGAGGGGGCGCAAGCCATCCCCATAGCCACACCTGTAGATTGTTTGAATATTTGGCCCTCAAAATATATGAAATTATTGTTAAGAACAACATCCATAGGAGCCACCACACAATTAACTGTGACATTCGAATAACAGTACAGAACAGTTGTTGTTCAAACCAATCTAACCCTGTGTCGTGTGGGATGACAGAAAAATTATGAACGTCAGTTGTGACAGAAATAGCATCTTTGTCAGAAGGAACCTGACTGAACTTCTCCAAAAAATGCCATGAGTCTTTGCTGATATGTGTGATTTTTTTCTCCCCCATCCTTAATACAACAATCAATCCACCTAGCAATGTAATATGTCTTAGATCTAGTACCACTTACAATAGGACGGAATGGAGGGTGGTTAATGTCCTTATGTATCTTTGAAATACCAAAGACACTGGCCAAAACAGGTTTGTCATTATGCATAAAAGCAAAATCTTTCTCATTGATCTCCCCCTGTAACAGCATATCTTGCAAAATTAAATCAATTTTATGAAAGGAAACATTGACTTAGTTGCATGAAACTTCCAGATACATATCATCCATTAACAAGGAATTGATGCTACAAAGATAGTCTTGCTTATTCTTAACAACTATCCCATCCCCCTTGTCTGGAGCCATGATGCGAATATCCTTATAGATCCTTAAATAACAATTTCAGGCTCACTCAAGTTATAAAAATTGACATTCCCAGACTTATTGTTCACGATACCATCATGTAATTCATATTCACACATTGTCTCAAAAAGCTGAACATGAGAATTTAAAGGTGGATTAAAACAACTTTGTCTATTCAAACCCTGACTAAACAAACATTCTAAAACTGAACCTTCCTGGTTATTGAAAAACAACGATAAATTTAATTTAACTGAAAAAGTTTAAATTCACTCAATGCGTCGACAGCATTAGCTCTTTTGGGTGACACAAAAGGTAAATCTTTTGATAAAACATCAGCATGATTTACAGTAATCAACTTGTTAGAAAAGTTGTAAACTGTAACGTCTCCAGATGTATTATAAATCACCTGTATGCTCTGAGTATCTAGCAAAAATGCTTCACATGTATCAGTTAATTGCACCAATATCCCTTCCCTCTCTTCAGTCGAGCTCCTTCCCTCGCATATGAATCTTTCTTGGTCTGTCGTTGTCGGGAATATGAACGCTGTGACTGATTCTTTTGATGGATTTGATGTATTCTCTGCGACCTCCTTAATTGTTGTTCCCCTAAAGGGGCCGATTCTATACCAGAACAGTTTGATGACTTCACATCCTGATCCCTCCCTCTACCAGAGGAAGAGCCAATAGCAGTACAAGAATCCTCTGCGTTGTCATGGTGACCTGGTAGTTTAGGGTAAACCCTAAAAGAGGCATATTCTTACATATCACGTCTGATTTTATCAGATTTTCGTAAAAAAAAAAAAAAAATATATATATATATATATATATATATATATATATATATATATATGTATATATATATATATATATATATATATATATATATATATATATATATATATACACACACACACACACACACACACACACACACACATATATATATATCTATATATATATATATATATATATATATATATATATATATATATATATAAACAATGTTTTTATCAATGAGATGTGAACACTAAAAGGCATAAATACAATGAAAAAATTAGAACAGAATACTAATCCCATTTGATCCATGCAGTACATTATGCCATTACACCTATGGTAGGAATTAAGCTGCTGAGAGAAAAGTACTTGAGTTTTACCAAAGTAAACTGGAGTGAATGGGATACTGACATTAAGGCATTACTGAAGGAAAACAAATATGGGAACTGCTAAAGGAAAACAGATCTGGGAATAGCTAATAGAAAACAAATCTAGGAATAGCTAAAGAAAAACAAATCAGGGAACAGCTAATGGAAAACAAATCAGGGAACTTTCAAAGGAAAACAAATCAGAGAGCATCTAAAGGAAAAGAAACCCAGGAACAGGTAAAATTAAAAAACAAATAAGGAAACAGCTAAAGAAAAACAAATCTGTGAACAGCTAAAGGAAACAAATCCAGGAACAGCTACAGCTACAATTTTTTCCAAGTGTTCTTTAGCGCATTCTTACATTTAGGACATTATCCCTTTCCAAGAACTTGTAGATACAGTGGTTGGGGTGGGTAGGGTGGTTGTGGACATTTTCCATTCCTAAATAGTGGTTGAGTAGGGAGGAAAAAAATATTCGCAAAATTTGATTGGGAACATGCATACTAACAAACAGAATTGAGAGAGTCCTGTTGACAGTTATTACAGTTAATGCACATAACTTGTTATTCCAGAGCTGCATCCATGTATGCCATATGGCAACAAGCAATGGATAAGAAACTACAAGTAATTCTTAATATATAGTGCTATAAATAGGATATTCTGGTGATGTGCATAATATACAATGTCCCCAAGGGACATAAAACTATGATAGGATGGGTTTTAACCAAACAGTGATGATAATTATTTTTTTAAAAAACTTTAGCACGTTATTGGCAGGACTATAATTTCATAGTTTAAGACTAAAATTGTGCTGAAGGCACAGCAGGTTTCAGAATGTTTCAAAACTAATGCCACTTAACATAAACTATTACCATGAGTGATTATTGAACTCCTGAGTGTTACATGCAGAAAGGGTTAGAGTGTAAATGGATGGAGGATTGCAAACATGCCTTCAGTAAAATGAAGAATATGATAACATCAGGTGAGCCACTTAGCCACTTTAATCATTCTTTGCCCATTTTGTTTATCCTTTGCTAGCCAGGTTAGTCCCACTCAGCCAGTATCTTCTTTTCAGGGGAGATCTGAGGTAGTATGTATGCTACTAGTAAACGTTTGACCAAGAAACTAGGGAACTTCCCCTACTGTTTTCAATAGGTGCTGTGGGATCTTTTACGTTCGCCTGAGCTGCCATCAACTCAGGCAGATAGAACCTTGGTTTAATCTCTCATCTGAAGGATGACATACTTGTGCAGCATCACATTTAGGAGTGCAGCATGTCCAGATCGAAGATATTTAAAAAGATTAAGAGAGAAATTAGAGGAACAATATATGCTTGCACAAGAAAAGTGTCAAAAGCTTCAAATGTCAATGTACATTCATTTATACAATGGATCCATGAAAATATTCCATAGAAGAAGAAACCTTTAGCCCACCTAGAAAAAGAAGCGACAGAGGAAGTGCAAAAATATAAAGAAGAAAACCAAGAGATACAATTCAGTATAGAATTTGCTGAGAAGCATTTGAAACATGAACCACAACGAATTACATAGAATAATGAAATGCAGACCACATGGGATCACCCATTACTTACAGTTCAAAAATTAAGTGTGAGAAAACCAGATATAGTATTTATTTATTGATTGATTGATTGATTTGCATTTGTTGACAGGGAATGTGCACTGGGTCAAGAACACATTTTCATTGGAGGCCCGGGCAGAAACCCTCCAATTGCACATGCAAAAACATACAAGACATAATTATTACAGTTACATTCAAAGTTTTGATACACCATGTTTTTTACAGTTCTGCGGCCTATAAGGTTTTCCAAAGATTAATAATATAGTGTACACATCAAAAAAGTATGCAAGATAATTTTATATATACAGGAACATATAAAGTTTCAATAGACATACATCAAGAAATAAAGTTTCTTTACAGTATTGTGGCCTAGATGATTTTCTAAAGATTAAAGATATGGTGTGCAAAGATTTACATAACTTATTTAGGGTTGGAATCCTTTAGGAATTGTTTGTTAGTAGATCAGAGGTTTCTGGAGGGGGTGTAGGAGTGAAGGGTAAAAAGGAGAGAGGGGCAGTTTTCTTTGTTGTATATAAGTTTACGAGCTAATGTTAGTTGAGTGTAGTGAAATGAAATGGAGGAATTCCAACCAGTTCAATTCCGTAATAGCTAGAGAATGGTGAGTCTTATATGGTAGTCCAGTGGCAAATTTTGCTATTTCATGATAGCATGATTGTAATTTGTTGCTCAGGGATGTATGTAGATTAGTGAAAATGGGAGAACCATATAGAAGGGATGGAAGTAAGAGGGTGTTTACCAGCTTTATTTTTGTAGGTTTGTCCATGTATGACTTCTGTCTATAGAGTTTGCCTAATCTGAATTGTGTTTTTTTATTGTGTTTAGAATATGTTGCTCATAGGATAGTTTGTCTTTGATAGTGATGCCTAGTAATTTTGCTGACTTCACTATTTCAATTTTTGTCTTGTTTTAAGAATAAATTATAAAGTCATGTGGAGGTGGTTTAGATGAGAACAATAGTAGTATGGGATTTTTTAGGATTTAGAAGAAGTTGTGTGTCATTTAGCTGAGTTTCTATGTTCATAAAGGCAATTTGTGTTATTTTTTTGGAGGTTAGAGAAGTTATTGGAAGAGGATATAATAGTAGAATTATCAGCATATTGGATGATTGAACTTTGAAAAGTGACTAAGTGTAGATTATTTATGAATACATTAAATAGCAAAGTTTGCACAGAGTGGCGACTATAATGTCATTAAATTCTAATCCAAAAGATAACTCTAATATATTAGCAAACACATTTATTCCTAATTTTGTCCCACCTAACCAATCTGTTGCTTCCACTATTCCTGTAAATTTGGTTTTCACTGAAATTACCTTGGAACAAGTTTTAGAATCCTGCCAAAGGCTAAAAATAATGTTTCTATGGATCTAGATAACATACCAAATTGAATTCTCATTGGTGCCAAGTGCATATTACGCTAGTCTCTATACCTGATGCATGGAGAACAGTTAATTTGACTTCTCTACAGAAGAATAGTCTCTCTATATGCCTAAGTAATTAGAGGACCATCAGCTTGCCACCCATATATGTAAAGACATGGAATGTATCAAAGCAGAACTCATTCATGCAGACATACCCAAATCTGTTTAATTCCTTCAAGCTGGTGTTTAACGTGCTGTTTACTTTGCAGATCAGTAAGAAGTTGAATAGGACTGGATTATTTGAAGATTTGTCGGTAAGGAAAAGGTTCTGACCTCAAAAGACTGTAGGGACCAGTGCTTTAACATGGTCTGTGTAGTACAAGAAAGATATACTCTTGATTTTATTTATAAGGAAATGCTGAAGCCTTTCAAAATTTAGGGAAGTACATACCAAAAGGGGCATTATATTCTGTTATTTGTCTGATAATACAGCAGTAGAAGCATATAAAAACGTCTTTGATCTAGACAGTATACCTCTGATAATCAGCTTGGCTAAATAAAATAATTCTCTAATGACCAAAGATACATGGTGGTCAAATGATAGTTCATTGTCAAGGAAAGTGCCCACGTCTCTTATTACAGTATCAGTTTTTAAAGGGATGTCATATATGTGATACGAGCCTGGGTTTCCATGTTTACCAAGAGACACTTTAATGCACTTGTTGGCATTCGTTTTAAGGCTGTGGTCCTGGTGCCATTTATTTGTATGCATTAAACATTCTTGGAGACTGGGAGTCAGCAGAAGGGTTTATGACACATCTGAGTTTGCAGTTATCTACAAACTTGGCTAGCCTCAGGCCCTCAATATCACTGTTGACATCAAACAAGCAAATACCAAAGAGAAGTAAATACCAAACAGGAGTAGCCCAAGGATCAGTCCCTAAGGGACACAACTAGTAACAATCCTTTTTGATAAGAACATGACTACAATAATAGACTGGGTTCTGTCAGAGTGCAAGTTTGCTATTTAGCGGTTTACTTAAGGGATTACATTCAGACTGACTAGCTTGTCTATAATGCAGGAACTTAAAATGGTATCAAAGTGTTTCATATAGTTGAGGTAAGTAGTGTGCACTGACTTGCCTGCGCCCAATGTACCAGTGTCTTGTTCAAAGAAGTTCACTGAGTAAAGAGGGCTAAATCTGCCTTTAATGACCCAAACTCATTTGGGTCAAGAGAATGCACACTGTAACGTCCTTGTTAGCAAGTTGTACTATGATGCCATCTACTGAGTTACAGGTAAGCCTTGTTAGGCTTGCAGGTCTATAGTTAGTAGGATAAGTGGTAGAGCCTCCTTTGTAAAGAGGGGTGGCTACAGCAGTTCTCCACACATCAAGCACAAATCCAGTGGAAAGGCTAAGACTGAATAGGATTAGTATTGAGTCTATAAGGTTATGCTTGGTGTCACAAAAGGAAATACTGCTGGCCCAGCTATCTGGAATTTTGTAAATAATTATATGTCATTTGCAAATTTCAACATGATTTATACAGAAGAGTGAAAAAGAGAGATACTGCCAGCACGGCTGTTTCTAATTTTGTGAAGGGTTTTATGTGTCATTTATTTGTGAATGTCAAAATGCTTCATGTAAGATGCCTGTGTTAGAACCTAATAAGAACTGTATGTTATGTGTATATCAAACTAGGTTTGCACTGACATGTGTGTTGAAAAGGGTTTGTAAAGTACTGAGCTTAAAAGTGCATCCACAGTGTACACTACTAGAAAAGAACAGAAATGTACATACACTATTGTAACTGTAACAATGTACAGATTTTAACAGGGGAAACTGAAACACCAGAGGTTAACTTCAGAAAAATATCTGAAATTAAATTACTTTATAGAACGTAATAAAAGGATGTTATCTTTCAGTTTCAGGGCAGTAGCAGAAACAATGTCTAGAACTAGAGGTTCACTGTATTGTCTTGGAAGTGTTTTTATCGTTTTATGACTTCCAGGATCTCACTTAGATCTAAGGAAAGCATTGTCTATGTATTTTCACAGGTAGATGCTAAATGCTATCAGCTGCATTAATGGGGGTTTTACCTGGGATAGTGTCAGATGACAAGAAGTGATGTTCTCCTGCAAGCTATCCCGGCAGTAATATTTGAGATATTAATTTAAGAGCTCTCTGAGGGAGACTTAGTATTCTGTATTTTTCTTTGACCTGATAACATCAGCTGGAAGACCCATTCACCACATCTGCCTTGCTTGCTCTGTAAGTAAGTTAACTAGGATATAGCAATTCTCTAGATATAGTCAGGAATATAGCAAGGCTTAATTTAGATGTTTTTCTTTATTTATTTGAGACTGTCTTCCAAAGTTGTTTAAATATTTCCCGTAATTTTGAACTCTGATGTTACTATATGTGTATATATATATATATATATATATATATATATATATATATATATATCTAGAGATATATGGTTCCACTTGAAACCATCGCATGTTCAGAACATCGACGTTCTGATCATTGAGACCAGAACATCGATGTTCAGAACATCGAAGGTTTAAAGTTAACCACAGAAAAAGAAATAAACATTCAACAACTATTTTATGCAGGGGGGCTTTGCCCCCCTGCACCTCCTGCCCCCCTACTTTAATATTCCAACTCCGAGATCACACTACAGTGGGGTAAGGGAAATCTCCCGTTTACCGCTATATGCTGTAGCGCTAAATGGGAGATTTCCTGTACCCTTCCTGCAATGTCAACACTCAGATGACACACACACACACACACACACACACACACACACACACACACACACACACACACACACACACACACACACACACACAACATGCAGGGCAACTTGCTGCCCTGCATATACACCCAAAAGTTAACTTTTTTACTTACCTGGCAGTTCCACTTTAACCCTTCGATGTTCTGAATATCGATGTATTGGTCTCGATGATCAGAACTTCGATGTTCTGAACATTCAATGGTTTCAAGTGGAACTATGTATATATAAATATATATATATATATATATATATATATATATATATATATATATATGGGTCTACTATACATTATCTAAATTTCAAAAAGCGGAAACCCATATGGTCGAGACTATATGTTCAACTTTTGAAATTTCCAACACGTACAAAAAAAAAAAAACAAAAAAAAACCTACCTACATGTTGCTAGCAGGGGGCAAGCCCGCCTGCACCCCCCACACCCCCTGCTATTTAAATATACTAACTCAGAGATCGCACTACAGCATGAAAAATGGAAATTTTCCCATTCTGTGCTATAGGAAGCTGTCCATTCAGAACACTTGAACTTCCAAAAGTCGATCATATGGTCTTGGCCATATGAAAGTTAGCCTTTTGGAAGTTCAAGCATCTGTAGGGGACCCATACACAAATATATATATATATATATATATTTAGTATTGTCATGTTCTTTTATTTATTATTAAATATATTTAAACTTTTCATTGTACTGATCTGTGTAGATATATATTTATGATCTGAGTGTACTTGCATATTTATTTGATGACACTGTTGGCTACTCCTAATAGCTTTGCTCTTCGTCAAAACTTCCATTTGTATTGATAGTAACATTACACTGTAATATTGGACACCCTTTATTAAGGGCCTTAAAGTAGCTGATGAAGAGTTGGCTTGTGGCAGTAATAACTACCCTATAGTCTGGGCAGAAGGTGGTATAGCTAGTAAACCTGTGCCAGCCTTCCCCATGCGTGTGTGTGTGTGTGTGTGTGTGTGTGTGTGTGTGTTTGTATAAATCAAGCCTCAAAGTGCGTTCGTTTGTGTCAGCTACTTGGGCAGGGACACGAAGCACTGGCTGGAGAGAGAGGGTGCTGGAGGTCTTGGCTTGGCCACTTAGCTGAGATCTCAACTCTATAGCTGTGCCAGTGGGGAGTCTTATTGGGGATCTGGAGAAAGAGGGAGAAACCAGCCCTGGACTAACTGTGGGCCCTGTGTTCTCTTAAGGGAAATTAAACTTGATGCAGAGAGCTGCATCTGGAAAAGTTACAGGTAAATTTTTCAGTTAACATATTGACAGTGAGTATCTGTTGTTGATATGTATTTTCTCAGTGCAGTTCTGTATATTTCTTCTAAGGTTTCTAACATAGTTATAAAAGGTCTTGAGGTTATCTTTACATAGGTGGCAATTTTCAGTTCACACTAATCTTTGGAGGATTTCATTTTGCTTCTAAGTTCTTTGTTTATTATTTTGAGTTCACTTTTTAAGTTTGGGGTATTTAGTTTATTGATAAAGATAATACTATTCTGGTATTGAATAAGGTACCCCATCAATGGACAGGTTGTAGTGATACTGAAATATCATTTTACTGCAATGAATAATTAAATTATTGTAATCTAAAATGGAATCAATGGTTAATTTGGTGCAATGGTGCATACAGCTCTAGAAAAGCTACACACTCTTTAATAAAGTAAAAATGGGGTACCAAAGGTCTACATGTCAGCTGTGTCAAAGTATAAAACAATATTTATCCACTGAAGGACAAAGATGTGGCATGCCGTGATAAAAATAATATTGAGGGATGGGAGTATGTCATGTGGAAGAGATGTATTTTAACTTGATAATTAATACACATGTATTCTTTCAGCAAGTTGGGGACTGTTAAGTGAGGAGAGATCAACAGTCAACTTCAATGCCCAGTGAACCAAGTGTGTTTAATCCACCCTTGGTCAACACTTTACAGATATTTCAGAATATTTGTGAAAAGGAATTTAGGGAGATCAGTTGTTGTAATGTTCAAAGCAATTTATCTGAAGATGAATTGTGTGCTTTGAAACAGTTATCTAAGAACCCAGATGTTAGAACTATGAAAGCTGATAAGGGGGGAAAGATAGTCATCATGAATACCTGTGATTATGAAAAATCGTTAAATTTGTTATTAGAAGACACCAGCACATATCTAAAGGTTTCTTTTGATTTTGTAAGGTGTAGTTTTAGGAAATTAGACACTTTGTTGATGATATGTTTTGCCAAGGGGAAATTGACAAAAGGGATTATGATTTCTTATTAGTGGAACATCCAAAAATGGCCACTTTCTTTGGTATCCGTAAAATCCAAAACAATGAGAAGAATCCATCGTTTAGACCCATTATTTCCGCTAGACAATCAAAAACTGAAAACATTTCCATTTGGTTAGACAGTGTTCTTAACCCGATAGTACAGAAGTCTGAACATTATCTAAGGGATTCCTGGCACTTATTAGAAAATTTAAGTAAAATAGGGACATCAGATAGGGATATATTTTTTGGTACACTTGATGTCAGGAGTCTATACACTTCCATCAATCAAGATGAAGGTTTAGAGTTTATGAGAGAATATCTCACACACAATACTGATTTTTCTGGTGATAAGGTGAACACTGTTTGTACACTAATGGAAATGGTGCTTGATAATAATATCTTCAGTTTTAACAAGACATTGTATAAACAGGTGTCGGGCGTAGCTATGGGGGCAAGAGTAGCACCGGCTTTTGCAAACATAGTGATTGCTAATTGGGAAAACAATTTTTTGAAGTCACATCCGAGTTATAATAAGGTTAAACTTTATTACAGGTACATAGATGATTTGTTTTTTCTATGGTTGGGGGGACAATCTGAATTTGTAGATATGGTTGCAGATTTGAATGGTACTACAGAATTTTTATTTTTTAAGGTAGGTGGTTTTGGTAAGCACATCAACTTTTTGGATTTATCTTTAAGTATATACCATAACACCGGGAAATTTAGTAGTAAAGTTTATAGAAAATCATGCTTTGCCAACCAATATCTACATAAGGATAGTTTGCATCCACCACACATGAAGAAGGGAGTCATTAAAGGACAAATGATCAGATTGAGTAGATTAACTTCTGAGGACTACGTTTATTTGGATGAGCTTACTTTTTTAAAACAGTTGTTTATCCAAAGGGGCTATGACAAAAGATGGTTAGATGTAATCAAAAATGAGGTTTCTATTTTAAGGGACGGAGTAGCTAAACCAATTTTACTATCTAATGATATAGTGGTAGGAGCCCCAGTAATTGTAAACAACTGCTCAAATAAGAATACACAAGAATTTCAAATAGCATTTCCTCTACCGATAGTGAATGAAATATGGTTTATAAAAGAAATCATAGAAAAGAATTGGAGAATTATCCTTGGGAACAAGGAATTGACAGTGTCCTTGGGTCCACTTCCAAAGTTTACATACAAGAAGGTGATAAACATTAAGCAGTTGTTAGAAAAATCTAACAGGTCAGAGAAAGACAAAGAAAGGATGGTCAGTAACAAAAAGGGTATGTTTGCATGTAAAAATTGTAAACAATGTAGGTTTATGAGTAATTCATCTTTTGTTGCAATGGAACACTTGGGACAGACTTTTTGGGCCAATAAATATTTTAATTGTCATAGTGAAAACGTAGTGTACATAGCTATTTGTTCTACATGCAAGAATTACTACATTGGGAAAACCAAAAGAGTTTTAAAATGCAGGATTTATGAGCACGTCCTAGCTATAAAGAAAAAAGACAAAAACAATTCTTTAGCAAGACACGCACTTTCCTGCATAGATTTTAAGAAATTTGAATTTTTTGTTTTGGATTATGTAGAGAAGGGAACATTTATAGGTGATACGAATAACACATTGGAACAAAAGGAGGCATTGTGGCAGCTCCTACTTGGAGCTGATGTATTTCCAGGGTTGAATGAGGTTATCAACATAAAGTGTTTTCTTATGTACAAATAGTATGAATTTAGAAGTGCAATTTTATTTGGGAAATGGGTGCACGCACATTGTGTGTGTGTGTGTGTGTGTGTGTGTGTGTGTGTGTGTGTGTGTGTGTGTGTGTGTGTGTGTGTGTGTGTGTGTGTGTGTAGGTGTGTGTGAGAGTGTGTGCACAGATAACATGGATTTTTGTACATAAGTACATGTGCATGGTTTGGGCACATGTCCATAGGTCTAAACAGAAGTAATTCCATGTACATATGTACATATGTTTTTTATTATGAATTTATATATGTATATAATCATTTGTATCAATTATTTATTATTCATTATTATTTTTAATTTGTTGTTTTTTTACATCAAGTATTCAAATTACAACACTGGTTACATCACTTCCTACATTTAAGTATAAATATGAGGGACAGGTGACGTTTCTCATTTTCTGATGAAGTTCACGTTATTAAAGTGGATGAAAGCTCTAAAAAGTTTATTGTGCCTCATTGTGGTCTTTGGCTTGGATCGTACGTTCTTTTCAGTTTTGGTGTTTATGGTGTGTGCTTTGCTAGTTTTTTAAGTGAGGAGAGATCTTACAAAAATGAGGAGGAGGGGTTAGAAGTGCTGGACAGGTCTAATTGCTTGCATGAGAATGTGTTTTAGAGTAAAAGGAATGGACGAACGTATGAGAGATCAGATATTATGCTGGGGGAAGCTACGAGAGATTGGATACTATAAGTCATTTAAAGGACAGGAAGACCTTGTTCATATTGGTATACAATGACACTTATGAGGACGATCAGATGATAAGGAGTAGTCAATTGATGAATAGCATTATTGGACAGTATTGATTATAAGCACTGCTAAATGGTTATAGAATCAGCTATCTTGTACAACATGGATGATTACACAAGTGTATAGAAAAGCTTGGTTCATTTGAGAGAAAGTAATAATTCCCTGGGCGACTTCTCTGTTGAATAAGAAACTGAAATAATAGTTTGTGTACATCTGAAGCCAAGCAATATAGGCAGAGAAGCATTCAAGAGAGGGAAACCGAACTATTATCCGTTACACCTGGCAGAAGCATGCTTAAATCGTTCATTTGAACTATTATCCGTTACACCTGGCAGAAGCATGCTTAAATCGTTCATTTGAACTATTATCCGTTACACCTGGCAGAAACATGCTTAAATCGTTCATTTGAACTATTATCCTTTACACCTGGCAGAAGCATGCTTAAATCGTTCATTTGAACTATTATCCGTTACACCTGGCAGAAGCATGCTTAAATCGTTCATGTACCGATGACTGCACTAACATCAACAGCATTCTTCATCAGAACATATAGAGATAACAGGCAAGTAATCACAAGGGCCACAAGATGCCTAGCCATATGCACCTTTAACAAGACCCTCTTCAAACACTTAATAGTGGTAACCTCCCAAATTGGGATGGGCTGTATATGATAACCCTGGTGTACATTTGTGTCTACCCATCAAGTCATCAAGGCTATTCTTAAAGGTAGCAAAAATAGTATTTTGTTAACATTCTGTGTCATCTGACCTCAGTGCGCTGTGAAAAGTGCGTAACCATAAGTTCTGCACAGAGGACTAAGGGGAAAAACAAGCTTAAAAATACATTTTTGACATACATTTAGGGATGTTCTTCCATAATGATTACTACAAGTTGACCTAAAACTGACACAAGAATATAGTTTCATATATGTAACATTCTTTCACTAAAAAGAATTCTATTTTGGATAAATAACTTGGAATAGACCTTGACTTCTCTAAATGAATCCTTGGCTGTATATGTCTTATACTTACTTCTGGTGCTTAATTGAGAAGCTACTTCCACAAAATTCAGCAAAAGGAAGGGACTTCAACAAAATGCATAACAACATTTGAAATATTACAAATATATATTATAGTCATAGAGTTCATAGATATTCCAAAGCCACTAAGGCCTATCACCATTCACATTTTGCCAGTACCCTCCTTCGGGTCTAGATCACTTCATTAAAAATCATATTTAAAGCATTTCTTAGCAAATTAATTTTACACCATGGCTCAGCCACCAGTTATTGGTCTGTGCCAGGCCTATATAGAGGATATTTGTGTCTTTGCGGGGAATTCTATGACTGCTCCTAGTTTGTATTCTATCTACTCTAACCTCTTTCCATTTTTCCCCATTACATAGTCTCATCTTAGATGAAATGTAGAAGTCTTTGATCCATGTATTTGCTTCCCATTCACATTATTTTCCAGCATATTGAAAGTGACCATTCCACTGTTTCAGAAGCTTCCCTTATGCCAAAGCATATCACGCCTACTCCCACTGTTCTTTTTCTGACTGACAAGCTCCCTCAGCACCCCTGATTCTCCTTCACCATCCTATTTTTGACAAACACCTGCTGCTCCTTTGATTCTACAAGGCAAAAGCCACTGGGAGAATTTTAACATGAGCATTAATGAGTGAGATAGGACGGCACATTCCAGAATCTAGTCCATCTTGTGCTCATTTTGGAATGAGGACCACCATAGCTCTAGTAAATGAGGTCATCAAGGTTTGTCCTGTCACTGCATACATGAGATATGTGTCTACCCAACACTCTCTCTAGTCCTTTGTAAAATTGCCCATAAAAAACATCCTCTCCAGTTACTTTTTCACTGTTAATTACTACACATCTGGAGAACCTCATCATACCAAGTATTACTACCAAATTTCTACCTGTTGTGAATCCTCAGTCTCTTACCCTTCTACCTTACTGTCTTTGTTCTCTGTTACCATGCACCTACCCAATACAACCAACTGAATTCTCATACAACCTTCTTAATCCTTTCTCTCTCCCTATGGATCTGCTTTCACTCTTTCTCAGCCCCCAAAAGAGACTCCCTCTTCTCTTCTTCTTCAGTAATTTGCTAAACATTTCTGAGCACCGTAGCCCTGAGTCAATCAAAAACCTTTTCAACTCACTATACTCCTCTTTACTTCAGAGAGTTCCATATTTACAATATGCTTTATTCACTTCTCTGGTCTTCTGTGTATATCTTCCACACATCCTTCATTTTTGTCTCATCTGTTTCTTCCTAAACTTGCCCTAACATTATTTCTAGTGCTTTGATCTCCTGTTGCTCTGTTCTTCCCCAAAATAATTCTTTACTTATAATCGATCATTTCGGAGAACATTTTACTGCATCCCACCATGTCTTGATTTTCTGAGTTCCTCACACTTCCTTTTATTTAGGAAATAACTTCTTAGTTGCCTCTTTACCTTTTCGTTTTCTGTCCCCTAAACCGCAATGCTTCTACTCGCATTATTTTCACTTGCCTTGTCTCTCATTCTGCTTGATGGTCACTTTGACATGCTCATGATTTGAGAGGTACCCATATTTGCTTCTAAGATTCGAATATGCATTTTGCCTCTAATCCAAAAGCTTACCAATATAACCAGGCCATAGCATTTAGGATAAAGCCCTGAATATGGGAAAGGTGATCCAGGTTTGACTTACTCTTTGGGCATTTGACAATGCTGGTAGAGAACATGGGCATACTCATCTGGGGATATGGGGCAGAGCCAGTCAAAGGCTATAGCAGTCTTTGAAGGAAGGATATGAGCCCATGACCTGTCAAGGATTGGTGATAGAATTCATCAAACAAGCACACAGGAGCATGAACTAGTGCAAGGAAAGGTTTTCTGATTCACACAATGGCATGAGTCTCCCATCTGAGTGAGGGGTTTAAGCCAAATTACAGCTGTCCGCATTGCCAATATATCAGGAAGGACGCAAGCAACCCTGATGGCTGCCTAAATGACAGCTCTGAAAAATGAGCTTGAGATAGTCTGACAATGCTTGGTGGTCAACAGATGTGGGATCAAAAAGCATAACAACAATGTGTCAAACCTATATTTTTGTGTAGCAGTCTCTGTTAAAAAGTGTACACCCTTTCTAGTGGATATCTTGTACACATCACATCCTACCTCCTTCTCCAATTGCCTCGATATCTCCCTCTTGACTTTTCCTTTGTCTACCTCATCCCAAACGTACGATCTATCTTAAGGCAAAGCATTACATTAAGATGTCGAATTATTAGCTCCCTTTCACACTGCAGTGATCTGTAATTATACACTTCAGAAAAAATGTTTTAAAAAAAGACTAGGTTATCGTCATTCAGTGCACAGATACATACCCGTTTCCACCTCCTCTCCACCACCACCTCATTGTCTACAATCACCCATCTAGAATACGTTTCTTCCTACACATAAACCACTCAAGTCTGTACATCCTTCTTTATCCTTACAAAGATTATCTTTCTCTCCTTAACTGTAAAGTATACTGTCATCTGCCAAAACATCCCTCCCACTATCAGAACTATCCTGCTCTTTCAGCTTAGTATCTTATACTCTAATGATATACCCTCTTTACTTGTTTAATTTCACTTCCCCGGTGACCTACTCTCCCACACACATTCTATGAGATTAGGTTTATCATTCTATCCTCTACCTCTGTGCTGCTTGCTCATCACTACCTGACTTCTGCTTGCTAGCTCTACTCCCCTCCATCTTGCTTGGCCTGGGTCAACGGTGACTCTTTGACCTGCCTCAGGTCTATATCCAGCTCATAGCACCACTGTGGTGCCCTGAGCATTTCATGCTAACTACTGTATGTGCCAAGAGAACTACATAGCTCAAATGTGGGCATTCCAAGGACCACCATGTTTTTGAGAGCTATAAATCCTTTATTTAGCCACAAGTCACGATAACACAGATAAACGCTTCCACATAAAACCACATTTTTGTCACAAAAAAAACTTCATCAGCTGTATGCATACATATCCCTTGTGCCCTTTTTATATTGGAATTCATGACCAACCACCAATCAAAATCCGTTTTCAACAAATTGAATACTACAATCATAACAATATAAGATTGTTAATAAATTATTATATTGATAAAATAATAAATATGTACACGTCTTATACCCATTTAAAACATAATTTATGAACATTTAAAGCACATAAGTTATAAGTCAAATTTTTTTTATGTTTACATTGTTTTGAGCACTTTACATCTCTCGGTTGTTGGTTTTTGCAAACCTACATAGCTGCATGATGTTAACATTTTCATTTTATACAGGTATATCCACACCGACTAAGAAGTTACAGCTGCTTCATAAAGAACTCTTATAAGAACTAAAGAAAATAGCATGTCAGGTGTACTTATTCCTGATAGTTCACAAGTATGCCTTTCCTTTAAATTTCAAGCAGTAACTTATTTATGTATTTATTTACAAGGAAAATCCAACAGGAACAGAGTCCATGTTTAGCAGAGGCCCATGGAGAAATGCTCCAGATTCATGTCTTTGGAATAATATCTTCCAAATAATAATACTTCAGTGTAATAATTACAGTCCTTTATCAATGGCTGTACTTGTCACCTTAAAACAAACGTCTAGCTTGAACCACTTCCTTTGAATAATATTTTATTTATTTTATTTATTTATTTTACATTTGTTAACCGGGCTAGTCTGGCTGGATACAGTGTCCATTTTCAGCAGAGGCCCGAGGAGAAAAGCTCCATTAACAGACTAGTAAATTACAATAAAAAGAACAATAATCAAAATCACACTCAACACAGAACCAATCATACATACAAGCGAATAAAGGACAAAGTTGTTATTGGTGTAGTGAAATGCAAAAGTATTATAACAAGAAAAAAAACAAAGGAGAGGCAACATTATTTAGTAGTAATTGAATATAATACGACTGACTCGTAAGGGAGAAGAATTGATATAGGCTGGCAGATAGAGAGTCAAATGAACTGTGCACTATTTACAATTTGGGATAGAACAACTTTTGCCAGAGCACTAGTATAGGAGCGAGATAAAAATAGAGTAGATTTGCATAAAGTTTGAAAAAGAAGAGATGACAAATTGCGTATATATAGCATGTAGTAGGAGCAAAAAGTGAAAAGAGAGTATTGCAGGTGGGTTAGGATAGGGAAAACATCAAAAAGGTTGAGAACAACCAGTATGAGTGAGAAAAAAGGGGGAATTAGAAATAGGGGAATATATTGCTGAGCTCAGTCAGGATTAGAGCATGGGCATAGCCAGTGGGTTTGTAAGTGGTTTCTTATTTGTTTTTTGAAAAGGTGAGATGAGCCTAGGGTGGTCAGGTGTATGGGAAGTTTGTTCCAATATGATCCTACAGTGTTGGCAAATAAGGAGTCACCTGCTTTATTGTGGGATTTGAGAGTAGTTACTAGAAGCTTATTGGCTGAGCGAAGGGAAGTGAGGTTTTTATAAGGGGTGATGAGGTTGTTAAGTATGGGTGTGTTGGATGGGTAATGTAGAATTTTATAAGTGATGACTAATTGTTGTAGAAGTATTATGTTCTGAAGTTCTAGCCAATTGAGTTTTTTTAGATTGAGACAGTGATGAGTACGGAAAGGGGAACCTGTGGCAAACCTGGCAATACTATGGTATGCTGTGTTAAGTTTTTGAAGGTTAGCTCTTGAAAGGTTGATAAAAGATGGAGAGGCATACAATAGTGTGGAGATGAGGTGAGTTTGGGCGAGAGACACTCGGGTAGTGGCAGTAAGAAAAGGCTTTAGTCTGTAGAGGGCACCTATTATTTTATTAACAGTCTTGATGGTAAGATCAATGTGGTAGTCAAAGCTTAGCTGATTGTCTATAGTAACGCCTAGTAGTTTAGTGGAACAGTCAGGTTTGATGATAGTGCCATTACAGGACATAATGGAAAATGAGATTGGGGCAGATTTAAGGGTGGGGGTGAAGAGTAGTAATTTAGTTTTTTGGGATTAAGGAGGAGACAGATGTGTTGGAAACATTTTTCTGCTGCTGTAAAGATTTTTTGGGTGGAGGAGTTGAGTTCTTCTGGAGATACAGCAGAGCAGATGAGAGTGGAATCATCAGCATACTGTATACAAGTGGTTGTAGGAAGTGAAGTTGGTAGGTTATTAATAAAAATGGAGAAAAGGAGGGGCCTAAGATGGAACCTTGTGGGACACCAATAGTGATAGGGAGCTGAGAGGATAGATGGCTGTCCCAGAGGACTGCTTGTTTTCTATCTTTCAAGTAGGAGTCAAACCATTGTAGTACAGATGGATCAAGTGAGAGGATTTTAAAGTATCTAGGAGAAGTTGATGGTTCACCATGTCGAAAGCTTTTGAGAGGTCAAGGAATAATGCAGAGGAGTAGAGGTTGTTATTGCGATTCTTGTTGATTACATCTGTGAAGGAGAGGAGGGCAGTGGAAGTACTGTGGTGGGGCCTAAAACCATGTTGTGAGTCTACGAGTAGGTTATTTTGCAAGAGATGATACAGGAGCTGATGGTGAATGCAACGTTCCATAATTTTAGATAGTGGGGATAGAAGGGCTATTGGTCGGTAATTAGAAAGTTCGTTGGAGTTACCTACTTTATGGAGGGGAATGATATGGGATATTTTCCAGCAGGATGGGATGGTAGATTCAGTTATAGTTCTGTTAATTAATATTGAGATAGGGTAAGCTAGTTCAGCTGCTGCTAGTTGTAGATATTCAGCTGGAAGTTTGTCAGCTGAAGGGGTGCAAGGTTTAAGTTTAGAGAGTAACTTATGTATATAGGTTGTGGAGACTGTATTAAATTTTAGTGTGGGGTGCTGTTTTGGAGAGGTTATTTGAAGGAAAGGGGAGTCATGGTGTTTGCAAGAGAGGAGACTGTTTCAGAGAAGAAGTTGTTGAAGGTATTGGCTATTATATTGGGTTGGGTTTGGGCTAGGCTAGTAGGTGTAGGAGTTTTGGTGTTCCCTGGGTGGAGCAGTTTATTGATTCCTGACCAGAAGTGTTTGGGGTTTTGATTTTGGTTTTGTTGGTACTTCAGGTAGTAATTCTTTTTATCCAGATAGGTGAGTTTCTTAGTTGTGTTTCTCAGGTTTTGAAAGTTTGATGGTCAGATGGGTTTTTCGTGGATCTCCATTTTGTCCATGATTTGTTTCTAGCTAGCATAGTTTGTCTGGTATTTTTTGAAAGCCACGCGCCTGCTTTTGAGCCTATTCTAATTAGTCGGGATGGTGCATGATGCTGGAGAATTTGTAGGAAAGTATTGTTGAAGTGGGTAACTGCTTCATCAATTGGGAGGTGTTTTAGAGCTGCCCAGTTATATTCTTTGAGTTCATAACGGAAAGCTGACAGGTTAAAATTTGTTTTGTTGTATACAGTACGAAAAGAAGCCTGTTTGGGATTGTTGATTTTTTGTTTAGTAATGTAGGTGAGGAGGTGATCACTGATATTGTCAGGGAGTATTCCAGTTTTATAAGAGAGGGATTGTTGTTGACCAGTATCCAATCCAGGATGGCTTGTTTATTGGTAGATTTGTGTATTCTAGTAGGGGATGTTATGGTTTGTTGAAAGTTAAAAAGGTTAAGGTGATAGGTGGGTTTAGGACAGGTACAGGAGTACCAATCTATATTAAAGTCTCCTAAGATTATGGCTTCTTGAGGAAAGCTACAGGAGACCCAGCTAAGAATATTTTCTAGTGTATTTAAGTTATTGCCTGGTGGGATGTAGGAGCATATTATATAAATGGCTTTGTTTTTATTCACTTGAAGTTTGGTACAGAGTATTTCAGCATTGCCTGGGGAGGGGGGTAGGGAGTCAATTAAGGCTACCTGCAGTTGGGATTTATATAGAAAGGCCACTCCCCCACCCTTTTTGTTAAGGCGATCTTGTCTTAAGGTGCTATAGCCTGGGGGAGTGATTTCGTTGTCTTTGGTAGTTGGTTTAAGCCAAGTTTCAGTGAGGCAAAGAATATCAAAGGCATAGAAGTCAATTAAAGCATGGAGTTGTGTGATTTTATTATTGATGCTACGAATATTTAGGTGAGCTATAGAGAGGGAGTCATTAGAGAAAGGAGAGGTAAGGTTGTTGGCAATGTGATTTGCAGGGGTGTGGGTGGGAGGATTATTGGGGCCAGGGTTGGGGTGGATGTCCCCATGTAACAGTAGAAGTGTTTGTGGAATATGAAATATCTTTGAGTTTTGTATGGTATAAGATAAAGCCGTCTTGTGGTTTGAAATCTGATATGGTGTAATTTGTGGTAGAGAGGGGAAGGTAGGGGCAGGATGATAGGATATTAATATGTGTTTGTTCAGATAGAGGAGGTACAGAGGTAGTGTGTTTGGCTACATTAGGAGATTGGCTGAGGGTAAGATATTCGTATGAAGTAAATGTGTAGTATAAAAGAAGGATGTTAAGGAGCAGTAGGGAATGCAAAAGTTTGAGGCTTAAAGGCATGTTTAGAGAGAGAGCTGATAGCAAGTGTAGTACTAGGTAGTTTAGGAGGGTGGAGAGTGGGGTGTGGCAGTCAGTTAGAGATCAGGTGAATGGGTAAGGTGGTAGGAATGGAGTAAAGAGTTATTCAGTTAGGGTGGGGCAGGAAGTGAGACAAATGGAGGTGTGGCAGAGTAAGTATAAAGGTAGGGACCCTGGGGGTGGGTGGGAATTGGGGGTAGGGAGGGGAGCGGAGTGAGCGGAGCGAACGGAGCGGGAAGAGCCAGTGAGGGGAAAACAGTGGCAGAAAACAATCAGAGAAGAAGAGAAAACACTATATTTGGTGTAGGGTAGGGGTATGCAATAGCGTTAATGTGCAGGGGGGGATGTATGGTGGATAGGGGAGAGTAAAAAAGTAGATGATAGCTAGGTAAGGTGACACAGGTGATAGTAGTGGAAAAAAAGAGGGGTTTAGGTGTAGGGGATAGCAGGAAGCAGAGGTCTACTGAGGGAATAAGGGAAAAAAATAGTGTGTCCCACAGTAAGCAGGGCGCCACCTGGTGGGAAGACTAGGAATTGAGAGACACAGCAAACAGAGTGTTCTTCAAGTGAAAAAGTTTGGGAAGGGGGGAGTTACCTCAGGGATAGAGCTGGAGAAGGAGGGAAAGAGAGAAGTGAATTGAGTATTATAGGAGGAGGGGGGGGTAGGCTGCTGGTTATCCTGGGAGGGAAGTCAAATAATCTGGAGAGTAAAATTAAACAGTACAAGAGTAGGACATACTTTCAAAAGGTCTACAGAGGGTAGACGGTCTTAGTGGGGAGGACGGTAAATCCTATTCAGGATTGTGTTCCTTAGTTTGATATCCACAGGGCCTCTATAGCAAGGGTAGGAGAGGAAATTCAGTTGTGCAGGCTGGTAAATATATAGAAAGAGAGAGAAGACAAATATAAGTACATTCAGCAGTCATGGAAGCATGCAACAAAAAACCCAGAACATGTAACTATGATAAAAGGTTAATACAGAGACTAATAAAACTAAATCAAAGACTAAATAAAAACAGTCAAATTCAGACAGATGGTAACCATACAGCAGGATCATACATTTGTACTATAGATGAGTACTACTGCGTCACTGAGGCTCGCAGCATAAAACCTGACATGCAACTAAGTCAATCTTTTAACAAGAGCAACTAGGCGTTTCAGTTTACAGAAAGACAATGGAAAACCACAACAACCACAGCCTATCCTCTATACAATTAATAATATGACCATGTGAAAGATACACTATAAAAATACTGTAGCATCATATTATAGGCCTTAAAACTGTCGTTTGGATAGAGGGCATTACTGGTACAGCAAAGCTAACTGGTAGGTTGTAAAGAGCATAGTGTACAGGCAGTGAAATAGCCACGTACCATTGATAAAGCTACTATTTGAAATGCTGTATCCACCCTTAGAATGCAAGTAGAATGCAAGTATTCAGAGTTGGGGACCACGTGGAAGCCAGGAGTAAAAAGCGCTACCTATCCCAGTTAGAAGGGTTAGCGCTATGTCAAGCAGAGTGAGTACACTATTAGTATTAAATTGCTGCAAGAATACTAGAGGTAGGACAAACCTAAACACCATAGGCACTAAACAACATGGGTTAGCTCTATGGTGCTCGTTATTGGGCTGAAAATACAAGCGTAACCGCTAATAAATATCAAGAAAGCGGGTTAAGTCCTCAGCGTCCTATAAGCACTGAAAACAGAGTCAAATGGTATAACACACGGAGCGAAAGACACTACCGCTGTAAGCCTAATTAAATAAGGATTCAAGAGCGGGTCCTCTATTAATGCCTGGGAGACACTATAACTGAGAGAGGACCTGAAGGGATAAAGATTACAAGCGAGAACCGCTGTTTAATCCTAGAGGGTGGTTTAGCTCTTCGAGCGTCCAGAGCGGGTCCTCTATTAATGCCTGGGAGACACTATAACTGAGAGAGGACCTGAAGGGATAAAGATTACAAGCGAAAACCGCTGTTTAATCCTAGAGGGTGGTTTAGCTCTTCGAGCGTCCACATGGATGAAAAGAGTCAAACGCTGTAGCTAGCGTATATCATAAATATTTTAACATCTGGAAAACCTTATAGTCCAGTATTATTGCAGAGACTAAATAACAAAAGATCATTGTTAAACAGAGTCCTTTGATTGCAGTCAGACTCCTCTATCCCATATTATTTACGTAGCTAAGTTAACAATAAAAAGTTTTCCAAATATTCACCCATTTTAAACCATCGATAAGTACTGCATCCTTTCTGTTATGCACTTTATGTCATGCATTAATCTTATTTACTTTTACATCATGAGGAAGTCATTTTAATTGCACAAAGTACACACATGCTCATTAAATAGTTGAGGGGTCATTGCTTTGCTGCTTCTGTCAACCTTCCATATACAAATATGTCTCCTTAGCAAGTCACAAAACAATTGAAACAGACAGTGTGCAGTGATATTAGTGCTTGCCTTTTTCAACTGCCCCAGTTTCAGAGACTGCTATGACTCGATTTACTATCAAAGTATCAGATGGCAGTCAGGCAAACTGGAATGGTTGAAAGACTGTTTTCAAGTTCACATAATGCCAAACTGAATATGTTTGACTCCACAACAGTGAATGCTATTGTGCATTCGCTGTTGTGAGGTCAACGCTCTTCTTGGAGATCTCACTACAGTGGGAATGGGGAGATTTACGCTTTCCCCTCACTGCAGTATGATCTTGGAGTTTGTATAATTAGATGTGGGGTGCAGGGAGTCGAAAACATTACTTGAAAATCACTGGAAGGCTAGGTAAGTTGGGTAATGTCAATAATGTCAAATATCAATGTGTCAACATTACCGCTTTCATTATTTTGTGTACACGATGTTTCTTTTTTCAATGTTTTTTTTTTTGAGTAAGTCATTACTCAGCTGAGTGAGTTTTGGAACTTTGATATAAACATTTGCTTAGTGTCATCAACTTGGAAGGACCCTCTGCATATCTATGTCTCCCCTTTCTAAATTTGATAATTAGAGGTCTCTTACTGTCATTCTTACCACCAAACTCACTGGTACTCAAACTTATAATGTCGGCCCATCTTATCGGAGTATGTGTCTCTTCAATTCTATGTCTTTATCTCAATGGACTATAAAGCGGGCATCACTATCTTTTCTAGATGACTCGAGTCATACATTTTATTTCCTAATAAGCTCAATGCTTTCCTCCTTTCTTTTTTTCTTCAGATATCTGATCAGCCGCTGCACTGGGTACTACCAGATTTGATTTCCTCTGTTTTTCTGAATTCACACAGACAAAAATCTACATATTCTTGTAGTGCTTATGTGTAACAGAAATTACATTTTGGAAAACTTCACCAAATTTAGCATATTCTAGTTCAAATAGTATATAATGTGTGCATTCTCTACCTTTTGACATACTGTGTATACCTTGTCAGAATAATATCAGTTGCCTCTATGCCTCATATAATTACAGTATATTTACTTTGACGGATGACAGTTAGAACAAGCTTCTTTTCATCAAACAGATAACTACTTCATTTTTAACAAATAACACAAAGTGATTTCCATCAGTCAGTTCTCTGAAGCTAAGCCAGCTTGAATATAAAGGGGTCCTTTACTTTACTTTCCCAGTAGCACTGCATCTTCTGCTCAGGCTAGTCAAGTATCATTCCAAAGCAGTTAGACAAATCTCCCTTCTGGACTGTTTTTCATCCAGTTTCTTATCCAAAACAAACTTTCCAGAATTCTGTGCAGCCCCTATGCTGGCTCATTCCCTTTTAAGTACCAAGCTTAGTACATTTTCAGGCCTCCACTTGCTCTCTCTCTCTGTCTCTCCATCGCAGTTATCTTATGAAGTTCCCTTCCTCACATAACTGAAAGGACATGTCATGTCTTTAGCTACAAGTCAGTAACAAACAACTTCACTTCTCTTTCTCAGTTTTAAGCTGGCTCTACTGTAGGCCTCACCCGAGTGACTCCTGACTCTGGTATCATCGGAAAGTGCCACCATCAGCTTAACTCTTCTGCATAGTTTAACACCTGTACTGTCACAAGGCATTGATTACTAAATTTTAGAAGAAATTTGTTAAATATTAATTATTTAAAGACAATGTTACATAAATCATTATTTTCTTAAATGTTTCATTGCTTCTGTTGTGTTTATAACTCCTAAACTATCCTACTTTGAGAGAATAAGCTTTAAACCATAGCTCTCAGAAGTAAATTAACTTAGTACAAGGGACTTAATTATGCCTTAAACATAATTATAATTTACCCAGTTCTGTAATATATGAGAGGTACAAGGGAATTAGGTTCATAGGTTCATAGGGTGGTACTAGGCTATCGATCCTAGCCTAGCCATAACAATTCCCTGGCTATTTCTTCCCACACTATTTACTTCCCTGGACCCCTGTCTAGCTGGGTGACTGACGTGATCCCTGGGGTGAATTTCCTTTCTCCCATCCAATCATCAAGGTTCCTTTTGAAGAGGGCCAAAGAGGTGCTCTGCTTGACATGTATGGGCAGTCTATTCCAGAGTCTGGGGAGTCTCTAGGTCAGGAACCTATCCCTCCAGCATGTTTTGTTTATTGTGATGACAAGGATTATATCCCTGGAGTGTGTGGCTCTGAGGGAAGTGTAGCATGTCCAACAGCTCTGGGTTTGACATGGCCTTGTATGTTAAGCAGAGATCGCCTCGGAGTAGACGATATGCGACAGGGTATAGCTGGAGTTTTTAAGGCGGTCAGCATAGGGCATCTGCTTTAGGACTGTGATTCTTTTAGTGAGGTATTTCTGTGGACTTTCCAGTTGTTGCAGATGTCTTGAGAGGTACATACCAAATGGGCCGTTGTATTCTATAATAAGTTTAATGAGGGATGAGTACAGTGGGACAATGACCTCCTTTTTTCTGGATGAAAAGCCCTTAGTGATGAGGTGTGCCACATAGAAGAATTTCCTGACTGTTGTGGCGATGTGGTTATTGAAGGTGAGACCACTGTCCACCTGTGTCCCTAAGTCTCTTATTACACTTTCGGTGTTTAGTGTACTGCCACCTATGTGGTAATTCATGGGTACATGTTTTTACCCAAAGGGGATAACTATACATTTCTTGGCATTGAGCTTGAGCCCATGGCTCAGGCACCAAGCATCTGTTTCTGTAAGGCCCTTTTGTAGAGTATCAACATCATTTGGTGATTCAATAATGGCTCCCAGTTTGCAGTCATCTGCGAACTTTGTTAGCCAGAGTCCCTTAGTGTTGGCCTGTACTTCAGAGAAGTAGATGCCAAACAAGAGAGGTCCCAGGACTGAACCCTGAGGTACTCCACTTGTCACTTGTCGGGAGCTGGATTTGGAGTCAGCTACTTTTACAATGTGGGTTCTGTCAATAAGCCAGTTGGCAACCCATCGAGTAACGTAGGAATTAATTCCCAGCTTAGTAAGTTTATCTATGATTCCAGAGTGGGAGATGGTGTTGAAGGCCTTGGCGAGGTCCAGATAGGCTGTGTGAACTGTCTTACCCTCGTCCATGGCTCTGGAGACTGATTTGAAGAAGTCAATCAGGTTCAGGAGACAAGACTGACCCTTCACAAACCCAAACTGGGTGGGGTCCAGTGTTTTAAGGTTGCCAATGTCTTTGTTTATAAGTTCCATGATAATACGTTCCATGGCCTTGCAGATCAGGCTCGTCAGACTGATGGGGCGGTAGTTCACGGGATCCAAGGTGGATCCCCCTTGTGGAGTGGGATAACGGTAGCTTTTCGACAGTCAGAGGGCATGAAGCCTGAGGTGAGGGTATGATTAAACATAACACTTATGTGAGGTGCCAGTTCATTTTGTAGTTTATGTAGTACACAGCCCGGGATATCATCTGGTCCCATGGATGCTGCATTTTTAGCTTTGGAGAGTGCATTTTTTACCTGTGTGGCCGTTATTACTGAAATTTGGCAATCTTCCAGTATGGAGATAGGCCATTTAGGGGGTCAGTATATTTAATGCCATTCTGTTGTAGCTCAGAGCAGATTTGAGCATTGCCATTTAGATTCTTGACATAGTTATAGAATGCCTTGTGGTTGTCTTTGGAATCTTTGGCAATTTTATTTTCATAACTAGCTTTGGAGAATTTTATGAGGGAGCTCAGCTTCTTACTGAGGCTGGTAAGGGATATTTTTGCATCCTAGGATTTTCCTCTTTTCTGTAACAGTTTCTTCCTTTTGTTGTAAAGTTTGTTTATGGCAGGGGACCACCAGATTGGCTTCTTTTTTTGGAGGATAGATTCTTGGTTCTATTTGGGATGGCATGATTCATGCATGAGTGGATGTGCTTGTACAGTGCCTTAGTGTAGGACTCAGCAGTCGAACTTTCAGTTCCCGTCTGCATGGGTGTCATGAAGTTTGTAACTTCTGACTTGAGTAGCATGAAGTTGGCTTTGGAGAAGTTTTTTATGGAGGCTTCCTTACTGGGGGTGGGGGTGTGATGTGGATGTTTTGGATGATTAGCTTAAGGTCTGATCTGACCAACGAGGGGGTGACCATAGGTGTGGAGCATCAAATTCCCATGTTAGTAATGACCAGGTCTAGGATATTGGAGCCCCTGGTGGGACTGTGGATTAGTTGATCCGGGGCATTGGAATTTATGAATTCCAAGAACCGTTGGGCAAAGGTGTTGGTACATGAGTAGTTTTCCCAGTTAATCGCAGGGTAGTTGAAATCACCCAGTATTAGGGTGTTTGGTTGTATATTAATATTTTCCAGTATGATTAGAAAAGTGCAGTGAGAATCTTGGGGCATGGTGGGGGATCTGTAGCAAGCTACAATTTGGATTGCAGTCTTACCTAGTGTCAGTTGCACCTGGAGAATTTCAGATGCATTGTGTTGGGCAACTAACCTGGTGGTGTGAATATCCTTGGTGAATATGGACACTCCTCCACCTTTAATGTTTCGATCCTGGTTTGGTGGATGAAAAGTGTGGTAAGAGTTGTAGCCTGGTATTGCAGGGATGCTCTCTGGAGCCTTGAACCAGGTTGCAGTTACTGCACAGATATCGATGTTCTCCATTTTTAGGAGTGCCTCAAGAGAGTGCATTTTGAGGTTTAGACTTCTAGCATTGAGTAGCATTACCTTCAGATTTTGCATGCTTGTACCTGTTATGGTGGTGGTTTTGTCCTTTGAACTTTGCCTAAAAAAGGCACTATAGGGGTGCAAAAAGCCTTTGCCAGTAACCTGAATCCCAGGGGCGACAGATGCAGACCATCTCTGGCAAAGCATTGTGGTCTGTCGATCATGTCGTCCCAGGCAGACAGATACTGGCATTACTTATGCCTTAAACATAATTATAATTTACCCATTTCTGTAATATATGAGAGATATAGTACTGACTGCACCCCAAATTATCAAATTTCATGCTAGGAGATCTAGATGGGAGAGGGTGGGAATTAGCTGCTGACACTTGCCTGCTTATTCTGGGAGGAGAGGGTGGTGATTCTGGGAAGCCAATAGCCACATGCAAGTTATGGGTTACAAGTAACAGTTATGGCCACAGACTAGGGACATTACTTTGGTCCAGTCATGCTAGTAATGGTGGCTCTTTGCAGAATGTGTGTGCAAGCTCTTATACTGGGGGAAGGACACAGCAGGTCCTTTCATGGTGGCACAGGTTGAAATTTAAACAACCAAAGGGAGAGGTTAGGGTTGTCATTTGAAAATTCCTGATGGCTGCCTGAATGAAAACATCTCTGATCTGTTGTCACATTGTAAGGAACAAATAGGTCAAAAACAGCTCACACCATGCGAGGAATGAATGTAACAACAGATCACATGAAGGGTTTGTCAGAAGAAAGTATGGACCCAAAATAACTGATTGTAATTTACAAGCTTATTCAAGTGAGGGGAAGCTGCAGAAATGAAACTATATTATGCTTGCTGATTTTGACAGGGAATATATTTAATTGTAAGTGGATGGAATGTTTTTAATATTACATTAGCATTTAAGCTGAGAAATAGCAACACATTGTGGTTGCAACCTTCTATTTACTCTATTAGTGAAACAGTATCATGTATATTACTAGTCCCTATGGGATTTTTTATTGAACAGAAATGGGTGGAGAAGACAAACATTCCCTGAGAGTGCTAGGACCCTGTTGATTGTCTTTTAACAATATCTGCAGCATTAGCATCATCAACAAGTTACCTATAATTTTGTCTTCCTAACAGAAGACATGTGCACCCCATATTCAGTCTACTTATGTACCATTTACAAGTAGCAATTTGAAAACATTCTAAGTGGTCCCAATGCCTTTTCTCTTTATTCATATAACCAGATTGCTGAAACACTCATATATCTCACAGAGTTCTAAACAAATACAAGGCATTTCATCATCAGTGCAGCCATCTACAACCACCTTTTAATATTCTGATGCCTTCATTGATTGATTCGCATAAACAAGTCTCCCACTCATAAAACAAAGTGCTAACTCACTGGCTGAAGCCTGCACATATTATATGAAATTGTAAGCAAAGGGACGACATTTACTCATCAGTGCAAAGTTGTAAAACCATTTATTAATAGGCTGATGCCTATACTGATCTTTATTCACATACTGTATTTGTCATTTAGCTATATTCCTATTTTTAATATCCCTCTTATAGTGTTTGTTATCTAGCAGTCAATTTAGCTAATTGTGTGATGAACATATTATTTTTATAGTCATTCTTAGGCATATTTATCATCAACCCCAGTTCAAATTTATTTTAAAAGTGAAATCTGGTGCTGAGTTATATCCTTCTGCTAACTTAACTTTGGTGTTATGCCCCATTCCTTTCTAAAGCCAATATTAAAATTAATTTGTCCTTCTCTACAGAAAATGTGCACTTACCAATTTGGTTCTTATACCGTGAGATAATTTTTGGAAGACACTCTGTTCTGTCTGGGTGTTTTCCACTCTGTTCCTCTACCCTAACCCCAGTTCCTACCCACCTCTTCCTAATCTACATTTGTAATAACCTCAGCTCCATCACAACTCAGAATGCACCTATAAAAACAAATACTCTAGACTACACCTTCCCATCTACCAACCACACCTATTTCTATTTTAAAATACAATTTTGCACCAGCACCACTACCCATAGACTAATTGAGGTCACTACTAAACTTATCTTACTATTACTATGTTTGAGTGGGGGCTATAAGTTTTTATTTAAGGTAATAGATCAAATACATCCTGACAGTAGGGGGGGGGGGGGTCCTGTCAATTTATTGTTAGAGGAACGCGAATTAGCCTGGCAACTAAGACTTAATGCATTTTCTAGTCCAGGCCTTAATGAAGCTTGTAACATCACTTGTTTACTGAAGTTAAAAAGTTTAAAAAGGTGATGTTGCACGAGTTAGTTTTACATTTTCATTAAGCACGCTTGAAATTGATTTGTATGTGTGTGCATTGCTCTGGTTTGATACGTTGTATTTTAACATGTGATAAAATTTAACATGTGATGTTTTTAGTACTTAAGTACGATTTGTAAGTTCTTACTTTTTAGTACTTAAGTACGATTTGTAAGTTCTTACTTTTTTTATCTGAAGAAGTTGCTGTATTGGCAGCGACGAAAAGCGCTTCATAATATTAAATTTGTCATACTTTATTTTGGGCTTCTGGACTTGTTTGTCTTGGTTTTCACAGTTTTGTTACATTTCCAGCAAGTTTTGAGTGTTTGTTCATGGCGTCTGGTGTTTCTAGCAGCCCAAGTAGTCCTAATTTGTTTGGCTCACTACAGCCACAAATTGATTTATTGAACATTACTTCGTTGTTAAATGCTTAACCAAACGTGTGGATACAATGGCTTCTCGCCTGGATTCGGTAGATGAACGCAACCTACAAAGTGGTTCATTTCAGCAGGCCGGCTCTAGCAGTGTACCTGTCCAGCAGGGAGGCACACAAGGAGTTTCTAATGCACCACGTCTAACAATAACGAGGGCAGTGCTCCTTTACTTTCAACTATTACGTTTCTACCCTTCCAGCACAACAAGCATTAAGAGGATCTATTGTTAATGCCAGTACTCATTTAAATGAGCAAGGGAATCCACAGAATGGTGTTGTGGGGCTTATCAGTGCTTCATGTTTTCAAGAATGGGTGAATGATACCACCAAGTTCACGACAGGTTTCAGACCAAGTCAAATGCAGCCGGCTCACAACACCGATGAGCAACAGGTCAGTTCCCGCTCACTTAGTGACAAATTGAAATTACTGGATGTCAAGCTTCTTAAACTTAAAAAATTACCACTTGAAGTAGTATACTTCAAGGAATGTTTAAGTAAATGAGTAGTACCAAAGGGGTTGCGTTTTCATCAGTACCCTACAGGCCTAGTTGCTGACTCTTTATTTTACTTAGAACTTAATACCTTATTTGACCAACAAGGGTTTGACCTTATGCAGTTAATGATTAAACACTATTCACTTCAAACTGAAGAGTTAACTAAGGAAATATCAGACTTAAACACTGATATTACCTTAAACTCGGAGTTTGTAAGATACAAATTTGACTATGAAAGTTGTTTTTCCAGTATTGACCAGCTGCTTGATAGGTTAAAGTATAACAAATTTAAAAAAATGAAGAGAAACCGCTTGGCATATGATAACAGCACAGCTTACCCGAGGCCATCTTTGGCCCAAGTAGGGCCTTTATTCATTACTAGCAATTTGGCACAACCAGAAAGCTAGAATTCTAACAATGGTAATACTGAAGTTACTGGGGAGGTTAATCCTGACTAGGAAAATGTGAGACGCAGTGAGCAGATTCATAACAACAACAACAACCGGGCAGCTACTAACCAACAGGATCTTAATGTCGGTGTTAATAATTCAAATTTTCAGATGTCCATAAACCCTGGTGCTATCCCAAAGAGACAGTACAATCAGAACCAAAACCAAAAGAACAAACAGCGCAACAACAGGTGCAAGAGATAGCACAGGACAGTTCCCAAACTGTTAATGTATTAAAGAATTCTTTAGGAGACTTTAATATTTTCAATTATTCATCTATTACTATTGAACCTGTTCTCTTTGATCTTTTGGTCAAGGGTAACACCTTTGTTCCTAGTAGACATTTGGATATTGTTCAAACTATCATTGATTTAAAGATTTTTGTTAGAAAACTTAACCTTACAATTTTATTTGGTAACGCTGTTGATAATAACCAGGTTTTCAGAGTTCCGAGTATAGTTAACCCTCCATCACATCCAGTGCTCAGTATCTTTGAAAGTGTATGTGAGTTAGATTTGAGACATGCCACTGACACTAGACGGTGCCCTAGTACTAGAAGAACTAAAAATGTTAATGTCACATATGACGAAATGTCAGCGTTACATTCTTTAAGATCCCTTCAAGTACAGGTGGTCAAGCCAGATAAAGGGGGCGGATTGGCCATCTTTGATTTCCCTGGTTACTACACTAGAATGGGACTATTACTGAATACCGATGCTTATGTTAAAGCATCACTTGTTGCCTACGGTCATATTAAAGGTTACTTAAACAACCTATTTATTGAGGCTATAATTAATACTGACATCTTTAACTATATGTCAGTCTCATGGCCTAAAATTCCTGTGATGTTCGGCATTCCTAAGGTGCATAAAGATTTACTCAACCCTCCTATGAGACCTTTGATAGATGGGAGGGGTTCTATTACATACCCATGTGCAAAGGTTGTGAATAATGTTTTACAAAAATATTTGAAATCCGAACCCAAGGTTTGTAAAGACTCTTGGTCATTCTTACAAAAGACTAATGACCTTACTTTTGATATAGATAACAACTTTTTGACTATTGACATCAAGGATCTTTACACCTCATTTCCCCATTTAGAGGGAGTTGAATGGGTGAGTCTAATGCTTAAAGCTAAGGGGGCACTGACACACGAGATACATCTTATAGAGGCACTGTTGGACATCATTTTCACAAACAACTACTTCACTTTCAATAAGGAGTACTATCTCCAGAAGAGGGGTGTAGTGGTGGGTTCACCATGTGGAGCTAGTTTAGCCAATTTAGTAATGGCATACTGGGAAAAATAATTTATTTTTAACAACTCCCACCACATGGTGAACCTCATCCACTACACGGGGTTCTTGGATGATATATTTATTGTTTTTAGAGGTGATAAGATACAGGCTGGAATATTTGTCAATTACTTGAACAATATGACAGAGTTTTTTGAATTTACACTTAACTTTGATTGTAACACTATTGATTACCTGGAAATTAGGTTAACTAAAGACACATTGAACAACAGATACGTGTCTAAGATCTTTAGAAAAGACACGGACTGTAATTCATTTCTCCATTTTCAAGCTGCCACCCTTTTTCACAAAAACGTTTTATTGTTAAGGTGCAATTAATTAGAGCAGCAAAAATGGTTACTTTAGATGATGACTTTATTGATGAATGTAGACTTTTGAGTACTATGTTTCAACAACGTGGTTACCCCATAAGCCTCATAGACTCACTGGTCAATGAGTTACAATTTAAAAGACAAAATGGGATAATTAAACCCATTTTGAGTGAACCCTTTTTACTGAGTGTTACTGATCTAGACTCTACTAGTCTTGACCTTGTGGACATGAGTCCACTTGCAACGTCGACTACTGGCAGCTTGATAGCTAACTATAGAAGTAGTTTTATAACTACATTTAGTAGCGACAGCGAGTTGGTACGTCTAATATTATATAACAATTGGGAGTTTATCAATAATGATAAACTCTTAGAAAAACTAGGTAGTTTCCCTAGATTAGTTTTTAGAAGGGGTTCTAACCTTAAAAATCTACTCGAAAGAAATGAATTAATGTGTTCAAGTAGATATGCAGGGATGTCTACTTGTGGTGCATGTAGGATGTGCAAATTTATGGATACAGGCAAGACTTTTACCATTAGTGGGAGGAAGTATGAACTGAAGCATAAATTTAATTGTAACTCAAAACTAGTGGTATATATTGCTTTGTGCACGTCTTGCACTGCTTATTATATTGAGAAAATGGAACGTAGACTCCGTGACAGAGTTTACAAACATATTCATGCAATAGATAAAAACAAGGGTGACAATTCCTTGGCCAAACACTCATGTTTGAGTGAGGGCCATAAGTTTTTATTTAAGGTAATAGATCAAATACATCCTGACAGTAGGGGGGGGGGGGTCCTGTCAATTTATTGTTAGAGGAACGCAAATTAGCCTGGCAACTAAGACTTAATGCATTTTCTAGTCCAGGCCTTAATGAAGCTTGTAACATCACTTGTTTACTCAAGATAAAAAGTTTAAAAAGGTGATGTTGTACGAGTTAGTTTTACATTTTCATTAAGCACACTTAGCTTGAAATTGATTTGTATGTGTGTGCATTACTCTGGTTTGATACGTTGTATTTTAAAATGTGATACAATTTAACATGTGATGTTTTTAGTACTTAAGTACGATTTGTAAGATCTTACTTTTTTTTATCTGAAGAAGTTGCTGTATTGGCAGCGACGAAAAGTGCTTCATAATATTAAATTTGTCATACATTATTTTGGGCTTCTGGACTTGTTTGTCTTGGTTTTCACAGTTTTGTTACATTTCCAGCAAGTTTAGAAATCACACATATTAATGTCTGGATGATATAGTCCACTGAGTATGATGTCTCTTTAATTGAAATCAGAGATTTTATGAAGGGAAGGGGAGTACGATCTTAGCCTAAATCAGGTTCCATGTAAACTAATGAGTTGTCCAAAACCTTGCATTATTCTGTTTGTGTGTCACTTACAGGATCGCTATCCCTATAAAGACACAATACTTAATGTGATCATATATCTCCAGAGGGCCATCTCTGACAGGGAAGATAGAAATAAATGACTGGACTTTTACATGTCCTCCTTTTGCTGTATTAGAGACATGTATACCTGGTTCTTAAATCTCTTAGGCTGTAAAACATATATGATTAGCACACCCTGGAGTTTTGCAGAGATACCAATGAAGATGGTCGCGTGGCAGAGCACCTTGTACCCAGTTAAAAGTTTTGTAAATGGGTAAGGTGGTAGCAAGGTGTAATAATGGTTCTGAGTGTGTTTGGTCAGTATGTGAATAATAAGAATGAAGTACTGGGATGGCATGAATATTGGAAAGGATCTGTAAAAGGAAAACAAAAACATTGATATGCCCAATCAAAAGAGTAAATAGGATGAAATGTGGATTCTGATGGCAGAGAAATAGATGTGAATTAGGCTGAATGCGATGTAGTGAAGTCTGGAAAAAAATATAATAATTTAAAGCTAAGTGACAGCTTTCAGGTCAGGGGGGACTAAGAACTTTAAAGGATGACAAATAATGTTATTATTTAGTTGACTGAAAACTGAAAAAGAAGAATCTAGAAAATGGGAGGGAGGCAGTTGTAGGGGTAGTGCTATACACAGGGATACCAAAGAGGGAAACCAATATAAGCAGTTCCTTATAAGCTAAGCTGTAAGTTGCTGCAGGATTTAGGCAGCAGGTTACAAAAACAGAACAGATCAAATGACTTACTTATATTATAAAATGGAGTGGATGAGAAGGAATGAGGGCAAACATGACAAACCAAGGTACAAATGTAGTCTAATTTTAAAGAAACTACATGCCATTGTCTCTGATGTGGGGTGCATCTAAGCAATAGTGGGTTATATAGAAAAAGAAGCAGAAAAATTTAAATGAAAAATAGAGATGCAAGAACCAAAAGTTTATGGCCCAAAGAAACATATAGAGAGACTGGAGTAAGACATATTGGAGCTTAAGTCCATGTTAGAGAAAGTGGGTATAATAAAAACAGATGACATGGAAAGCAGATCCCAAATGGATAATTAGCTTATAATAGAAGTCAAGAAAGGCGTACAAGAGGAGGCACAATGCATTTTGTGCAGGATATAGAGACTAAACAGGCAAATGATAGTAGTGCTTTTGGATTTACAAGTGTACAGATCTCACAGGGTAAGGACAATTAATTGTGACCCTAATGCAAGAGACAGGCATAAAATAGTTAAAATCCACTATCATCAAATCAGAGTGCAGATCCTAAGACAGACTGGCTTTTCTTACTTGGTACTCTATGAATGGAAGAGAAGGTATGTTATTAATTCTCCTTATTACAGACACTGCCATTTAAATACTAGATACCCAGATGATATATGTATCATTTGGACAAATACTAAAGAGCTGTTGACAGAATTTATTCTTAAATTCACCTATTGTATATCAGAGAACAATTTTAATTATTTAGATGTACAGCTTTATAAGAATGTTGAATTAAAAAAATGTGCATCAAAAATTTATGGAAAGCTGACATATTGTAATTCTTTTCTTCATTTTAGTAGTAAACATCCTTTAGTACAGAAAAAAAGTATTGTGAAGGGCCAGTTGGTACGAGCAGCTCATATGTGTTCTTTAAGGACAGATTTTTTGGATGAGTGTGAACACTTAAGGATGATATTCATCCAGAGAGTTAACCCTTATAAATTTCTTAGGGGCATTATTAAGGAAGTAATTCTGGGTAGGGGTAGTGGGTACAGGTATACCCCCATACTCAACAGTGACTTAGGTGAAACAACCTATTGAAGTAAGTCAGGGTCTGTCTAATGATGAAGGTTTTTGTAATGCTGTCTGTTTGAAATATAATAAGGAATTTTAAGTTATCAAAGATATTATTTTAAAATATTGGAAGTTATTTAGCCAACTACCCAGGGACTTTAGGAATTAAAAAAAAAATTCCTAAGTTCATATACAGGAAGGGTGTTTGTTTAAAAGATATGTATGAATGTAGTGCATGTAGTTCTCTGCTGAACAATCAAAATAAAATTGGTACATTTAAATGTGGCTGCTGTAATTTATTTATTTGGAAAGCCAGGGTAAAGAGTTGAGGTCCCAGTCATATTCTAACTGTAATTCTGTTGGTTTAATGTACATTTGCACTTGTAGATGTGGTGCCTTCAATATAGGTAAAACTGAAAGGGCACTAAAAAGCGTATATACATATATATATATATATATATATATATATATATATATATATATATATATAGATATATATTTGAACATGTTTATGATATAACACCTAATGTAGAGACTAATGCTTTAGCTAAGTATGCATAAAGTTTATTTTTTATTTTTATTTTACATTTGTTGACCGGGCTAGTCTAACTGGATATATGTCCATTTTCAGTAGAGGCCTGGTGAGAAAAGCTCCAAGGAAAAAACATACAATTTAATAGAGAGTAACATCAAGACAGTTTTATACAGCAATAATAATACAATAAAAGCAGTTTTATACAGCAATAAATTTAGCATAACATGTTAAGCTAAAGAAATTCTTAAAAGAATATAAAAAATAGAAGAATTACAAGTTTTTTTTTTTTTTTTTTATCAATTATAACCTACTCTTACTAGAAACAGGTCTTAGAAGGGTAGTGTACTAAGTAGGTTAAAGTATATTACATTTACATTTTACATTTGTTGACTGAGCTAGTCTAACTGGATGCATGTCCATTTCCAGTAGAGGCCCGGGGAGAAAAACTCCACGTATTTGTACAGAGTAAATAGATGGTAAAAGAATAGAAGTTATACAGTGTTGTCAAAAAAAAAAAATCAAAAAATTATAAGATAATACAAGAGTTTTAACAAATACTGTAGAATAGAAATCCAGTTCTTTAAGGTACAGATATAACTTTTACTTATATACATAAAATTTGTGTACTATAGGATATGTTGTTAATTTGTAATAGGTAGTAAATGAAGGAAGGGTGAGAAGAGTGAGTGGGGGGGGAATTAGTCAGGGTTAGTACAGGTGCATAGCCAGTGATTATTGAGATATGGTTTTAGTTGTATTTAAAAAGAAAAAGAGAAGTCTGAGCTGTGATATCGGAAGGAAGTTGATTCCATAGTTTTCCTACAGAGTTGAAGAATAAGGAGTCACCTGCTGAGTTGTTGGATTTAGTAGTATTAATCAGCAGTTTGTTTGAGGAACGTAGATTTTTGAGATTGTTATAAGGTGTGATGAGGCTAGAGAGTATAGGAGTGTTGCTAGGTTGATACAGGGTCTTATGAGCTATTGTAAGCTGGTGAAATTGAAGCTGGCTAAGGAAGTCTAGCCAGTTTAATTGTTTAAGATTAAGGCAGTGATGGGTTCTGAAAGGTGAGCCTGTAGCAAATCTAGCAATATTATTATAGGAAGTTGCTAGTTTCTTGAGGTTGTTTTTTGAGATATTAGTATAAATGGGAGCATGGGAGCAGCGTAGAGCAGAGTGGATAAAAGGTGAGTTCTACCTATATCAGACCTAGCTTCTGGAGTAAGAAAGGGTTTGATTCTGTACAGGGATCCCAGTTTCTTATTAATTAATTTTATTGTAGTGTTTATGTGTATATCAAAGTTTAGATTGTTGTCAATTGTTATTCCTAGAAGTTTAGTGGTAGGTTCAGGTGAGATAAGGGTACCATTATTAGAAGTGAGATTGAAATGTAAAGAGATGGACTTTTTGGTTGGGGTGAAAAGTAGCAATTTAGTTTTTTTGGGATTTAGAAGGAGGCAGCAGTGGGAGAACCATTGTTCTACAGTGATGAAGGCTTTTTGGGTAAGGGACTGAAGTTCGGTTGGTGAGGTAGCTGAGCAAATTAAGGTAGAGTCATCTGCATACTGAATGCAGGTGGAATATGGAATAGCAGATTGCAGGTCGTTAATGAAGATAGAAAATAAGAGTGGGCCTAAAATAGAGCCTTGTGGAACACCGAGGGAGATTGGGAGGTGATTAGATAGTTCATTGTGCCAGAGTACAGCCTGCTGACGGTTATTAAGGTAGGATGTAAACCAGTTCAAAGATAGAGAATCAAGTGAAAGAGACTTAAGTGTATGCCTGAGAAGGTGGTGGTTAACCATGTCAAAAGCTTTGGATAGGTCAATGAAGACAGCTGATGAAAGACAGTTGTTGTTGTGGTTGTTATTGATGTAGTTTGAGAATGATAGCAGGGCAGTGGTGGTACTGTGGAAAGGTCTGAAGCCATGTTGGCAGTTAGCAAGTAGGTTATTTTGGAGAAGGTAGTTGAGAATTTGTTTGTTGTGATAATGTTCATTTAAAGTTTTTTTTGTTTTAGAACAAGTGCAAAAAATCCAAAAGGATGAAGCTGGGAGAACCTCTTGGAGTATAAAGATCTGTTTTGGCAATTGACTTTACAAGCCAACAGGCACCCATGCTTAAATGTGGTTATTTCTATTATTCCAGTTTTAAGATTGAGATCAGCAAAATTATAGTATGTGCATTCTTATACATTATCTAAAGATATTATTTAAGTGTTTAGGACATTGGTTTTATAAAAATCATTTATAATAATGTTTATTTTTTCAAGTTATTTATACACTTACATTATATTTAACATGTTGGTTTTAATAGTGCTGTAGCTTTAAATATGTTTTCAGTGTTTTAAGGAAAAGGCTTTTTTATTGGTGGATTTTAAATGACCACTTAACTTGAGTGCATATATTGCACTAGAAGTTTTATGTCTTTAGTTCTGATGAAGTTCAAGGTGTTTGAACAAAAGCGTTAAACTGCTGTGTTTTACTTGCTGTGATTTATTAAAGAACTTGGGATTACACATACTGACTACTTATTTCTGCTACTGGTGTTCTGTAGGCAGTGTTTTGTGTTTTAGCATAAAGCCAGCAAAACAGGTAATTCAACAATATATGTTAATATGCAACCATTAGAATACAGAACAATAATAATACACATGCCCAACATACAGGTAATGTAACAACATATGTGAATAGTAAACCATAACCAATGGATAATAATAACAATGAAATGAAGATAAGGAGTGGCGAGAGAGAGAGAAACAATGCATTAGTACCATTATAGGCTATTTACTTGACAGCAGTACTACTGTCTACTCTATGGGTCTGTCCTTTATTTATGTGTACAAATGCCCTATATCTGCTGTAGCAATCAAATACCTCTCAAGCTATCCACATGGGACAGCATGGGCCAAGCAGGAACAACTGCAGGTGCACTACTACACAGAACAGTGGCACATCAGGTGGACCTATATAACTACCAAGGTGTATTGTGGGCTGATGAAGTGATACTTTGCAATTTAGGTAATCATGCCAATGGCAATAGCACTATTAATTACATTACATGAGAGTGTGACACTTGAGAGACATGTATGTGTACAGTACAGATAGCACTATTAATTACATTACATGAGAGTGTGACACTTGAGAGACATGTATGTGTACAGTACAGATACTAAACAACTATCATGCCTTGCTTGGCAGGCATGGGGTTAGAACCCAATAGCAGTGACTGCAGAGGACATCAGCATGGAATGTATGAATTGGCTGCAGCAACTTTGAACAGACACTCCAGGCATATGGCCATACCAAAATTACACGTGTTATTTATTTCATTATATTTTATAATTATTATATTATTTCCTTTATGTTATGCTGTACTTTCACATTCTTGCTAATGATTTTATCAATCTGTGACATCTAAACACAATTATATACTCATAATATGGGCTACCTCACCCATTTAGCTGTAGTTCGTGTGGAGAGAGAATCCGTTAACAGTACATTGTATGTCCATGTACCCTAATGGTTAGAGTGGCAGCCTTATGTGCAGTAGGTACAGGGTTCAAATAAACAAAAAATACACATGACTGATACTGTAATATTTAATGCTGCATAGCACTGGATTCAAACCCTGGTCTATGTGTGTGGCAAAATATACTACAGACAGAGCATTTAACAAACTGAGCTACTGAGTCACTACTGACTACTGACTGACTGATATTTGCCTAGAGCTCACCTGGAACCAATATATGACCTGGTAGTACTACTGTACTTGTATATTAGACTGCAGTGACAGTAGAACACACATGCATGAAATACAAGCATGACAGAGATAGTAGGTAATCTATACATTAGTATATAGAATGCAGGTGTACACAACATATTGTTATTGATGTGAAATATTTGTGAAGTCAACAAACAATATCAAATCATGGATGGGCTACCCAACCCATATACCTTGCTTACCTGCTGTTTGTAGATGACAGAGCATTATGTGAACAATATTGGCCTAGAAATAGCCTTGAACAGTTCTGTATGTCTTAATAAGACATTTGGCTGTCATTATATGTGCATGCTATAGCTATTACAGTGTTATACTTGACTACAGCACCTTACTTACAACCTGAATGCATACAGTTGTACTGCAATTGTTAAATCAAGAAAAAATAATGTACAAAATTTACCTTAGTGTTACTGGTAGTTATTGTAGAATAGTTGGCATTATTCAATTCTTAAAAAACAACTCTAATTCCACACTTATTTCACTACAGACTTTATTGTATAACCTCTCATGCAGTTTCTGGTACTGTTACGAGTTTTTATTGAACAACAGTTGTCATTACTGAGGTCTTGCAATACAGCTCTACTTCCACACTTATTGCACTGCATACTTTATTGTATATACTTTAATGCAGGTAATGGTATTGTTTCATGGTTTTAATGTATAATGAAATATAAGTGATGTATAATGTTTGCACTACAGTTGGCATTATTCATTTATTGCACTATAGCTTTAAGTCCACTTTATTGCAATACAAACTTTAATGTACATACTTTATTGCAGGTAATGCTTTACTCATGCTTTACTCTTTCTTGCTTATGTCACTACAGTTACCAAATACTTTCATATTTGCCTCACTCACAGCACAACCTAGCCAAGTGCCCAGCATACTCCTCAAGGTAGCAAACCCTCCCTCTGCAACTGTTGATAGAGAAGCACACCATTACGCATACCAGTTTAGCAGACATTCAGATTAGATATTGGTGGTACAGAGGTAAAAGTACTTACAAACATATGGGACATCCCCTGCCCAAAATAATCAGACCCAGGTTTCCAAGAGATCCCCCTTCTCTTCAGGTTGTCATGGTGGTGACAACACTGCTCACCTGTGCAGGGGACACTAGTTGCACTGGTGAGTTCTCTTGCCAGCTGGTCACAGGCCTCCACCTTGCACTCTGAGACCTGGTAACTTTCCTGCAGAAGCTAGTCTTCATGTTTTTTAACAAAGAGTCCGACCATGAACCTGGACTCCAGGATACCCAAACGCTACACCTGAAAGCTCGAACCCTCACCAACGCCTGCTATAGAAACCTTCAGAGACAGAATTTCAATGGATTATGCTGTATTCCTACCTATTGGGCTTAATATAGTCTGTTTTCTCACCCTTACACATCATTGGGTGATATTTAAAAATGTGGCGTATCACTTAGCACCAAGCAAACCAGCACAGCTAAGCTGAGCAGTGCAAAATCCTGAAGACCTGTATGCTTAGCAGTGCACAAACAAACCAAGCAGAGCCATTGCTAAACATTATTATGCAACTATTGCACAGTGCTTTGCAGGTCTTACCAGAGCTTAGAGGAGCACAGCAGGTCAGAATTTAAATAAAATTGGTATAATTTCTATTGCAAAACTAAATGCTTAATTCTCTTTCTCAAAACTTTTTTTATTTTTCAATTAAATTTGAATGAATTCCATAGTATTTATTCATAACATCTTAAATAACTATGTACACTACTTACATTAGCCTAACACTATAACAGATCTTAATGTATACAGTTACTTTATAAGTATGTCCAATCCATTATCAGAGTGTGTGATCAATTATTGTATAGTGTTAATCAACTATAAGACTTTTCCCCAAGGGTTGTTGATAAATGGCTTTGGATAAATTCTTAGTTTTTTAATTTTAATTTCCAATAATGCTGTGGTCTTCAGTAGGCTGTAGAGGTCTTCCAAAGGTGATATTGTGTTTGTAGTCCATCTTCTTGTTATACACTTCCTTGAAATTGCAAGTATAGTCCATACTAGATACATGTTTGACTTATTCAAATGAGGACCTCCGTTCACATTTAATAATACAAGAGCTTTAGTTAAATAAAATGATTCATTAAATAAAGCTTGCAGAAAGTTATTAATACCATTGCAAAATGGCTTAAATTTAACGCAATCAAAGAAATGTGGTCCCAGTCTGCATTCTGTACTTGCTGACATCTCCAACATATTCCTTTTATGGAAGAACTAATTTTACTGAATCCATCTGGGGTTAAGAATATGTATTTTGTAAATTTGGGTATCTCTTTAAATGAAGAATTGTTAATTATTCTACTTAAATCTTGCAAATATGACAGAATACTCTGTAAAGTTAGCAAGTCTTGTTGTGGAATTTTGTATGTTGTTTTTATTACTTGCATATCTAAAACTTTTAGTTCTTTGATACATTGGAGCCAAAAAACAAATCCTTATTGTTCCCAAGAATTAATAAGTTCTCTATATATTTTATGTGAAAAGTTATTTGTGACTATATATGGTGTTAAAAGATCAAACCAGATTTTTAAATCTATATTTGCATTAATAATTTTCTTAAATGAGTCAATGTAATAATTAATCATACAAGTTTTGGTCGGTTTATTTATGTTATGTTGCATACTAATACATATGTGCCATGGCAAATTGTTTTTAACTGTTATTTGAATTTTTTTTGTAAATCAAATTCATTTATTTATATAGCAGTTAGTAATTCTTTCCAATTTGGAGAGTAATTTGGACTTATCCCATCTGAGATTGTTTTAGATATTGATGCTTTTATATATGTTTCTATATCAGGAAAATTTAATCCTTCCTGTTTCCATGGTCTGAGATGATGTATTAAAGCTATTCTGTTTCTTTTGGGGAACCATAAACATTTTATTACACATGGATTTATTTATTTAAGTATATTATTTTCTGGTAATAGTTGTATTGTCAAGGCTATGTATAGGATCTTGGGCAGTAAAACCATTTTTATTAACTGTAGTCTACCTTCAAATGTTAATATTATTTTGTTCCATTTGTCCACGGAGATTTTAATTGTATTGATGATATTATTGTAGTTTTTTTTAACTAATTCATTATCCTTGCATAAATCAATTTGTAGATATTTTAAGGTAGATTCTTGTTTCCTTATGACGTGATCCCCTTTCGTCTGCAGTTCTTTTTTTTATTTAAAAATAAAAAAATTGATTTTGATTTATTGAAATGGAGTCTTGAAGTCATGTGAAATTTGTCAATTAAAATATCTAATTTTTCTAATGTCTCTTTTGTATTAGATAATGTTAGTAATATGTCATCAGCAAATAGCATTACTTTAGAATTGTATTGTTCATAAACATCTATTCCTTTGATTTTTATATTGTTACAAATTGAATCTGCCAATATTTCAGCAGCCAGTGCAAATAGAATTGGTGACATGGGACATCCTTGTTTAGTGCCTTCTGTTATATGTATAAATTCAGAGGTAAATGTATCTAACTTGACATACGCTAAATTATTTGTGTGTGTGTGTATATATATATATATATATATATATATATATATATATATATATATATATATATATATATTCTTTAGGAGATGAACAAAGGATGCAGGAAATTCACATAGCACTAGGATTTTGAATAAATAGCCTCAATTTAAGCAATCAAAGGCTTTCTCTATATTTAAGTCAGTTATGAGTGCTTCTTTATTTTCTTTATTAAAATAATCTATAAGAGAAATTATCCTTTTAATATTGTCAACACTGTGTCGATGATATATAAATCATGTTTGATCATTATTTATTGTTTTGGATAGTGGTATTTTAATTATGTTAGTTAATATTGCCATATATATCTTATAGTCATTATTTAATAATGATATAGGTCTATATGAGGTACAGAGGTTTGAGGATTTGTTTTCCTTGAGGACTGGTGTGATTAAGGAATATCTCCAGGAGGGTGATATTAAAGCTTGTGACTGAATTTCTAATATAATTTTATGGAAGAGGAATAGTATTTTTGAAGGATAAAGTTTAAACATTTCAATAATTATGCCATCTGTACACGGAGCTTTATTATTTTTACCCTCTTTTATTGTATCTGTAATTTCTTGGTAGGATATGGGTGCTTGCAGATCTAGTTTTAATTTTTCAGTTTTTTTTTATATTAGAACATTTTTCATCTAGATTTAATTGATCAATGTATATATTTTCTTTTTGGAAATGTTCCATATAGTGATTTCTATAGGCATCAAGAATGTCACTTATATCTGAGACATTGTTCCCTTTCTTTTCATGGAAGATATGTTTAATGTTATTAGCTTTTGATTGTATTTTGATTCTTGTGGATACATTATGTAGATATTTGGGAGAAGTGGCCAAGGTATGCATTTTTCATTTTTCTAAAGCTAAACTAGTTTTATGTGTTAGAATTTCATTGTATTTTTTTTTGTTTAAAATTCTACTTTCTTTTTCATCGCCAAATGATTTTGTTTTTTTTTTTCAGCTTTTACTGACAAAAGTTTGGATTGTAGATCTAATAATTCAGGATCCCATTCTCTGTTTTTTTTTTAATACCAAGTTAGAATTTTACCATACATGTAAACTTTTAATGAGTCCCTTATCATTATTTTGTTTATCTCTGTGGTGTAATTAATATCTAAGAAGAACTGTAGTTCAGATAATAACCAGGGTTTAAACTATTTAATTTTAGTTATATATGCTAGAATTCTGGAGTTAAAGATTAATGGTTTGTACCCATTTTGAAGTTTAGTATCAATGAATTGTGGTCTGAAAAGAGGCAGGGAGTGATTGAGAAATTAATGATTTTAGAGTGTAAGTCATGGGCAGCAAATATTTTATCTATTCTAGTTTGAGTGCCAAATCTGTGATCTTGATGGGAAAACAGCAAATATATATCTTCTTTAAATTTGAAAGTATCTACAAGATGAAATTATTTTACCCACTTGTTTAAAGCGTTTGATACAGCAGGTGTATGCAGGGGTCTTTTATTTGTAGTTTCAGAAATAACACATATACAGTTAAAATCTCCTCCTAATATTAAGTTGCCTTTATAATTATTGGAAATGAAATCCAAGTGTGTTTTAACATTTCCTGTTCCAATGCCTGGAAACCAGTATAGATTGGCTAGGGTCCATATTCTGTTGTTATATTTAACTATTACTAATGTCATAAGGCTTTCTTTATTTTCATACATATAAATGTCTTCTGGGTTAAACACATTTGTTTTCCATAAAGTTATTACCCCTTTACTATTTGTCTTATAAGTGGATTGTTATAAGTATGATGTTAATTTGTTACATTTGAGTCTGAACTCTGATGAATGGTACACTGTTGAATTAATTAATTACTTAAGTTATTATAAGTAAAAACAATGAAAAATTAACAAGATAAGTATTCATTGAGTTCAAGTAGGGGAATAGAAACTTCTATGTTTATATTATATGTTGCTTTGTTTGGCTTATATATAATGTAAACAATAACCCATCTTAACCTACCTTTGTTTGTGAAGAATTACTGGACTCTGAACATTCTGAATAAATCATTACTGTTTCTCAGTTGTTTAAGAATCCCTTCTTTTGTTTTACATAAAAACAGATGACAAGTGATGTACCATATCAGTTGATACTTTGAGAGATGTAGTTGTAAGAGTTACTTTTTGCTATCTTGGAATCAGTTTTTTGTTTCTTCTTTCTAGCATGAGTCCAAGGATTTGTTTCTTTTATTCTTTTAAGAGTAGGGGCCATCTATTCGATATCTTCTGGGATAGACACTATGTTGTTTTTTTGATGAATATAGTAGCATCTTCTGAGTCATTTAAGGTTCTCATTTCATTGGCAAAAAGTATTTTTATTTTGGCTGGAAAGGCCAGCTGTACTTTAATGTTGTTTTGTTTCAACAGTTTTATTTCTGGCCAGACTTTTTTTCCTTTGTTCTAGTATTCTGAAAGAATAATCATTGTCAAACCTTATCAGGCTTTGATTGCTTTTTAAGGGTGATTTTCTACGAGCAGATTTTAATATTAGTTCCTTGTCCAGAAATGAAAGAAATTTTATAACTATGGATCTAGGTGGAGTATTTGTTGAGTTAGAAACAAGTTTTCTCAGTGCTCTATGTGCCCTTTCAATTCCAAATGAAAGTCCTTCATTCAAGTCTAAAAATTCAGGAATCCAGGTTAAGAATGGAATAATGTCTTCTTTAATGTTTTCAAACAAACCAAAGATCCTTATGTTGTTTCTCCTTTCCCTGTTTTCTAAGTCATCTATTTTGTTAAGCAGCCATGTATTCTGTTTAAGCAGAAATTCTTTTTGGAATTCTTCCTCTTTGAGTCTCCCTTCAATGTCATTTAGAAAAGTCTCTATATTTGTTATTTTTGTATGGTGTTGTTCCAATAGTTCCTTAAGAGTTTCAGTCTGTTTTTGACAATTTAATTTGAGCTTTTCTAAGTAATTTTAAAGCCATCCATATTCAAAGATAGTTCCTGTAAGGTAGATGTCATCTTTTGGAGTTTTTTTCAAAACAGCATCTGGATGAGAATTCCTTGAGTTGTTCATATTCAGTGACTCAATATATCTCCAAGTTACTTGACAGGAAAATGTTTGTATATCTCCACCAAAATTGATATTTATGTAGTTTAGTAGTTTATCTATAGATTTCTGATGTTTTAAACTTGAAAATAATAGAAGTTTCCTATATTATTATACTAGTTTATGGAGCTCCCAAAATCCACTGCTTTCAGTTGGTCATCTAGGCTACACCCCTGTGATTAATTCTCTTGCATGTATTCAAACCCTGCACATATAGCTCATGAGGCCATACCTCTACCCATTTAGCTACAAGGATATGTAGAATTCAGCTTCACCTTTACATATACCTCTGAGCTGCCTATAAGCACTGCTGAGCATGGTGGTGTGCTGCACAAACCCACTAAGCTATGCTTAAACATGACCTATAAATGATTAATTAATTGCATCTGGTTTCTATTTTTAGGTGTCTGGCAGGTGTCTTGGCACCGCTTAGTATTACTGCTCTTCACGCCATACTACGCAAACATCCTTAAAAAAAAAAAAAATTAATACAATAAAATAAACAATTGACATAATACAATTGGACAGTGCAGGGGGTATCTTACTCATCTGCAGACACAGGTGCCACTACACTCTCTACATTAATTCAATAATTGTGTTCCATGGCTCTCCCTCGACAATGTGCCATGATTAATATGCATGGTGCACTGCTGAGGGGGAACCATGTACACAGACATGGTAACATTCCATGTAGGCTCTACACTGTGCCTACACAGAGTTTATTAAATCCAGGGGAAATAATTTTTAGTACGACTATATCAGCAGTATATGGAGATGGGTCCAATGTTATGGCATATAAAACAGAAGGAACTGTAGGCTATCTGGTACGCACAGCAATTATAAAAATTTAAGGGGAGGAGTATGACGCATTTGTGCCATACTAGACAGATGTCATCATGTTCCATGCTAAAACAATGATTCATACCAATAAGTGGTGAGAGCAAACAGTTCCTGGAGGAGGGGGAAGGGGAGCACCAAAGGAGATGAGATGGGAAGGGAGGAAAGGTGTGTGTATAAGTATGTGACTCCAAAACAGAAACTGGCAAGGCAGGGGCACCAGTTGGAACAAGTTAGAATGACATCACTGAAGAGTGGAAAATGGCTGATAAATACATTATGGAAGTAAAGGTGGAGAAGGATGGTCTGAGTCACCTGTTTGGACCTGTTTGGACATTGATTGATTCATAAAAGATGATACACAATCTCCCTTACCAGAAAAGAGAACAGGATGGGAAAGAGTGAGAGAGATACAAGGGCAGATTGCCATTAGAGGCCTCATGAAAGAAAACACTATCATGAACCAAATGAGGTAACCTGAGGGAAGAAGAAATGACAGAGGAATGGAGCAGATTAGAGGAGGAAAGTGTATGAAAGATACTCTATTTGAGGAAGGAGTAGCAAAATAGGAGTCCAGTTAAAGTTAGATCCAGCCATACAACAAAGTCAATACCAGTCATAAATTAGTTAGAAACGAGGTGTGGCAGGCTCAGTCTCCACATAAGGCAGGCATAGAAGTAAAGTCCAGTAAGTTTGGAATAGGGGCCTCAAACCAATGGTTCTTCACTCTATATGTGCTTTTTATGTATATCTCCCAGGTGATGTGAAAAGCTGAGGACAAAGATGAAGAGAAGCAGATGGTGATAGCAGCAGATTGGGAGGATACACATATGAGGGAGTACAAAGATGAAATGACTGAACCCCAGAAATCTGAGTATAGTAAAACATTACTGGTTTAGAAAAATGAGATAAAATAAGCTTTGCTATGTATACTGGCCCATTGGGTCTCCAAACAATTTTTTCCACATAAACTGTAGTATTCACCAGCATGTTTTATGTCTGAAATACATATGTGTACTAATAATGCTAAGGTGACTGATCAACCTCTATGTATGAAGGATGTATGCAAAGCATACGGACAATGCAAATGTCATTTTACTTTATGATTCAGCTTTATTAATGTTTACAGGAAATTATTGCAGCTTATACACTCACTGTAAGGAGGAAAACATGTTTAGTATTAGATGTATATTGATTAGTTAATGTTTAAGTGATATATGTACTATTTAAAAACTTTTTGGAGTAGTGGGATTACAGTTAATGAGTAGTTTAATTAACTGTAATCACTTTGCATCATGGTGTGGGGCTTTCATTATTTGCTTATGCATGGATACATTCTGAGAAGACAATCTGTATGTTTGCAATGTATCATGCTTGCTCACAGTCGTGCTTTATCTTTAAATTATGCAAATGAAGAAATGTTATGTGTCCATATAAGTCATTATTGAAAAATCTAATATGAGAAAGGTTATGCTAGTAGTATAACAAAAGCACAAAGCTGGGGGGAAGGGCATTTAAATGAGTAGGTTGTAGACTCAGTAAGGATGTAAAACATTACCCAGGTGACATCAGCCAAGTGGCTGATAAAGCTGATGAGTGGCAGTGTTTCTGACCTACCTTTTGCAGAGGTACAGAGCATTGTCATGCATTTGTAGCATGCCCAAATGCCCTTGAGGTCCAGCTCCTAAGGAGTGAGAAACAAGTCAGAGAGGAGGCTGAGGGGCAAGGAGCTTAAATGTTGTAAATCTGACCAATTAAAGAGAGAATGCACATTTGGTAGAATTGAAATGGAGAGGTTGGATATTGTATGTCTGTTGGGGGCTAGGAAAGAAGGGGCAGATGCAAAAGAAATGTAAGATTTGGGTAGTAATTGACTGTGTTCTAAGGGAAGGACAATGACGCACAGAAATACTGTTTCAACAGAGGGTAGGTTCATGGTAAGAGGGTAGCATCATAGGTTCAGATGTTCATAGGTGTTTACTAGGCTAACAACTACAAGGGCCTTTTTAAGCCTAGCCATGCACCCCAACTCTCTGACAAATTATGATACCCTTGATAAGTGTAAGTAGGGGTTTGGAAGATGAAACATTTACAGGCAAGACCCTGGGAGATGAACCATTAACAGGTTGCCTGTGTCCATTAGAGACATAGTTAAGTGCCAAACCAGGGATGAATTTCCTCTTCCCCATCAAATTGTCCAAGTTGCACTTGAATTGGGTTAGAGAGGAACTCTCCATCACAATGATGGGAAGCTTGTTCCATAGATGGGGTAGTCTCTGGGACACATACCTGTCTCTCCAGCAGGTCTTATTTATATCACAGGCAAGGCTTAAGTCTTTAGAATGGGTAATTCTGGTGCTGTTTGTCTTGTGAATATGCAGACGGTCCATCAGAGTGAGGTCTGACAATGCCCTATATGCCAAGCCTAGATCTCCCCTCAAAAACTTGTAGGAAACAGAATACAGGGATAGATTCTTCTGCACAGGACATTTTACTTACACCCTGTATTCTTTTAGTGATGAACCACTGTGAATGTTCCAGTTGTTGGATATGCCTGGTTAGGTACATACCAAACGGGGCATTGTACTAAATGATAGGTCTGATGAATGCCGAATACAGTGGAAACATGACTTCCTTAGACTGAGATGCTATACCTTTGATTATATGTTGTGCAACATAGAATGATTTCCTCACTACTGTAAGCATGTAATGGTCAGACTAGATTATTATCTATGTCTGCTCCTAAGTCCCTGACTACTGGTTCAAGTGATGTGTTGTCAATATGATAGTTACCAGGGGTGGATGACTTCCCATAGGATACTATTATGCATTTCTTGGCATTTAGTTTTAGTTCATAGCTCTGTCAATAGTTGTCTGCATGTGTCAGCCCCTCCTGGAGAACATTTGTGTCAGTGTGAGATTCAATAACAGCTCCTAATTTGCAATCATCTGCAAATTTAGGCAGCCAGAGACCACTGACATTGGTCTTGACTTCTGTGAAGTAAATACCAAAAAGGAGTGGTCCAAGGACTGATCCCTGAGGGAATCCACTTGTGACTGACGTCTTTGTAGAGGTGAACTCCCCAATTCTAACTTCCTGGTCCTGTCTGTGAGCCAGTTGGCTATCCACTGGGTGACATATGGGTTTGTACCTAACCTCTTGAGTTTGTCAACAATGCCCAACTGCGGTATTGTGTCAAATGCCTTGGCCAGGTCAAGGTAAGCAGTGCAAACTATTTTGCCATCATTCATTGCTTTGGTTATCTTCTCAAAGAAGTCCACCTGGTTAAATATGCATGATTTGCCCTTGATGAAACCAGAATGGGTTGGGTCCAGTGTCTGGATGATTACTATATCTCTATTGATCATTTCCATGATATTTCTTTCCATGGTTTTACATATAAGACCAGTGAGACTTATGGGCCTGTAGTTTACAGGGTCTGTAGATGGCCCACATTTGTGCAGAGGGATGACTGTTGCCTTTCTCCATTCATGAGGCATGAAGCCTGTTTGGAGGCTACAGCCAAATAGTAATTCCAGAGGTTCTGATAGCTCATGTTTCATGCTTAACAAGGAGGAGTGGAAAGAGGTGGCATGTAGATGTACTGTTGAAGACAAGGATGTCCTAGTAGGATCCTATTATGGTGCAAACATAAAGGAATTGGTGTAAATGATAACAAGTATGGAGGAAATGGAAAGGGTGAGGAATAAAAAGTTACATGGCCTGAGTATTTCAGTGTCATATTTATACAGGTTAACGGGAAGGAAAATTTTAATGCAAAATGTCAGAAACGTTTAAACAAATGTAAGACATGGATAGCAGTATTAGATGTATGTAAGGAAAATGGGGGTGGGTAAAGCAGTTTATATTTAATACACAGGAAGGTAAGCAAACAAGTACATTGGACTGGTTATTAGTAGATAATGAACCTTTTTGTCAGGTGATGACTATAGATAAATATGAAAGAGAAGCGTCACATCACTCCTTCAGTACTGTGCCATGGAAAAGGGGAGGTAAGCGAAATGGAACTTATGTAACTGTAGAGGGTCATATCAAGTAGAATGTTTCCAAAGGATGGCTAGGAACATAATCAAAAAGAATGAGTCAGAAACATAGGAGGAATGAGTTAAACACTGTTATTGAATAAAGGCTGTTTGCATTACATAAGTGATAGGATACAGAGGACATCAAAATGGATGGTGACAAGACCGGGGGGGGGGGGGCTGAGATAGAACAGCAATTTGAGGAAGAGGTGATGTGAAGAAATGACAGAATTATGATTCTGTAGGAAGGATTACAAGAGTAACACATACAGACAGAAGTGGAGTGGAAGAAAATTAAAAGGAAATGCCATGCCTTTATTAATGTTCCAACTCAATGATTCAAAGAAAATAACATGGTTGTCTGCAAAAGACACAGAGAAAGGTAGGAGGACATTTTATGAGAACCTGGTTGCAGGAAGAGACTCAGGTGGGACAAAGTTTAAATACTGGGATGAGCCAAACCAAGGAAAGAAAGACAGAGGAGAGGTGTATGAAGAGCTAAGCATGGAAGAGGTGCCAGCAGCAATTAAACACAAGATCAAAGATAAAGATGATGGTGCAGATGGTTTTTCAATTGATTTTTACAAGTTGGTTGGATTCTGGCTAGGGAAATATTTGGTGTTTTTTAGAAGAATAAGGTAAGTGAAAGAATTACTAGATTCAGTGTGGCAAACAGAGATTACTGGGCTATGGACAGGAATGGAGGAAAGGAGGATCTGCCAAATTATAGGATAATTTCTTTATGCAAGAGAGATGCAAACATTATGGCAAGGCCATATGCAGCAATATTGGCTACATTATTAACAAAGCTGGGGGAGGTCTAAGTGTTTTTTTTCTGAAACTGCAGGTCCTGTACAGCATAACGAATACTGTTGTTAAATGTGAGATGGTACACTTGGAAGAAATTAAGGAGAGAGTGTTTGCACTTATGGGTATACAGCACACTTTTAATTCATAAGTTCAAACATTATAATGATGAAAAACAAGGAAGTGTTGGGGGAAGGAATGGATTTACAAAGTTATTAGAGCATTATAAAACAATCCATCTGTCCACCTTTTATTAAATGGATGGTGTCAGCTAAAGTACGCTTAAACACATGAACGAGAAATGGATGCCCATTGTCCCAAGGCATATAACTTTGCCTGTGGAGAAATTAGCATAGAGAATAAATGGACTGATAGAAAAGTGGGGAAGCAGAGCTATGAGGAGTATTATACACTTGTTTGCAGGTGACTGTATATTGTTTTTGGAAGGTGTGTAGGGGATGTCACTTCAGGTGTTGAAGACTTTTGAGGAGTCTGATAAGGAATTGGGCTTAGTGCATCAACGCAAGAAGTTATTAGTGGTAGAGATATAGAAGAAGCAGTACAACATCTGCCAGGGTTACTGTGGTCAAACAGGGGAAGAATAATTAGGGATGAAAGCAAATTCAACAGTAGATGAGATTAAGAGAAAAACCTGGAAGGAGATAACAGGATCATAGGATTGCAGGAGCTTGCAAAGCTAACGGCCCTATGTTCTTTTTAAGCCTAGCCATTCATGCTCCACTTTCCCAATTATCAACGTCCGTGGCCTAGTATGGCTTTAGCATATGGCCATGGTTTGGGGCTTGTATAAACTGCCCCTGTCCATAAGTGCCCCATGTGACAAGCCAGGGCTGAATTTACTATTTCTCATCCATTGGTCCAAATTGTGTTGAGTAGGCTTAGGAAAGAGCCTTGTAAGGGCTTGATAAAGACAAAGCTGGACACATAGACTGGTAAGGTGAATACATGAGTGGAACAATCAAAGGGGACAGAGTGATGTGACTACCATCAGTGTTCTTTATGTTTTGTCAGATACAGATTAAATAAACAGTAACATGGCTAGAGGAAATAAAGATGTATGTGGCAGATTTGTATGAAGAGACAGAAGAAGTAAAATAGGTAAAGAAAGAGTGAAGCTGAGTTAAAGAGTTGTACATACTCTGCAAAGATGAAGGTTTGGAAAATGACAAGGTTAGGTGAAAGGTCTAAAAAGATACTGACAAGAAGGGAAGAATACGTATTTTTAAGGATGCAGAGAATGCAACAGTAGACAGAATAAGGATGTTTGTTAAGGTGAGAGTGAAAGGATGATCAGGATCACAGATATATTGAGTAAGAGGCAGCAACAAGTATTAAAAAGTGTGTTGAAAGAAACCTGAAATATATAAAACAGATGCAAGAAGAGAGGCTGAGAGTGCAAGGTAGGATGTTTGAGTAGGTGAAAGAGATATTTATGATAAAAGCAGGAGATTTGTTAGCATATAATGGGCTATGAAGAAGGGCAGAAGTGGAGTACAAATAAAAATGTTGAAGATGAGAGCAGGAAGGTATGAATGGAAGGAGTAGCAAGTTGTGGGGTGTACAACAAGGGGGAGTGTAGGGAAGGTATACAGGGATCTGGGAGAACAGCAGGAAGTAATAGGCTTCAGTAAGCTAAGGGGAGGTGGGCAATGAAATGCTGGGCATGGAAGATTGATGATAAAAGGATAGAGACATGGAAGATGCCAAAGTCTTTAAAAGTATCAAAGCTAGCAAAAGATTAGCTTATGAGGCTATTGCATTGATGGAAAAGACCCATAATAAATTTTAACATGGATGTCAGTGGGAGAACCTAGAGTGTTTGAGGTGTGGTGTAAAAAAAGTACAAAATGTTCATATATGGAGGAGATCTACAGAAAGAATTGCAGACAATGAAAACTATATGGACCAGGCTAAATAAAAATGCCTACTATGTTTATTTGGAGTTGACAAAGAGCAGGGCTGTGAAGAAGAAGAGGGAGATGTTGCCAATGGTCAAATGGTTGAAAAATAAATTGTGAGGAGGAGAAGCTGGGGATATCGATATTGTTAAGGAAAAATACAGAACAACACGTGAAGTTAATAGAAGCTGGCTAGAGATGGGACACTGTTTAGAGAAGTAAACATAATGGGGATAGTAGAATAATAAACGCAAGAGGGGAGACCTTTAATTTGAAATGGGGGATAGATTTGTGATGGGTAGAATAAGAAAGCCAGGATAAAATGATGGTACATTATGTAAGACAATAATTAGGTTCATAGGTTTATAGGTGTTTACTAGGCTAATGACCACATGGGCTTTTTTAAGGCTAGCCATGCATCCCAAATCTTTGACAAGTTCTGATACCCTTGATAAGTGTAAGCATGGGCCTGGGAGAAGAAGAAGCTGCAATGATATGAAATAATGACATGTTGTAAGATAGATAGGATGAACCAACCAGTGAAGTTCTCAATTTCAGTAAAAATGACATTAAAAACAAAAACAAAAAAAAAACTAGCACATCTTAATATCGGTGTTCTCTGTAGGACAGGGTTGCAGCAGCTGGGGTGTGGGCCCTTCACACCACCTACACATATTGGCCTTGTTGCAACTTGACTAAAACATTCTGTTGATAGAATCTCTAGTGTGACAACCAATATGATGGTGTAAACTCACACTGATCTTACTGTCAGTCTAAGCATTAATAACAGCAAAAAAAAAAAACTGACAGATTATTTCTTACTTGGCACTGGATGGAAGAAAAGTGTGGATATGCCAAAACATAAACAAGAAAATACGCCTATTAGATCTACTACTAAAACAGATAATCCTCTCAAAAAGACCTGCAAATGAGTACTACAGGCATGTAAAAAATAGTTGCATTCATAATACGTTTCATATTAGTATATAATATATTTACCCCATCTATGCAAATTTAGTAGTACTGGCATGGAAAATAAATGTATTGTCAAGTCTGTATTTTTTAATTTTTGTAAATTATATCTTAGATTCCTGGATAACATTTTTATTTCATGGACTGCTCCAGATGAACAAATTGACAATTTTATATCCTACTTAAACAGTACTACTATTTGTTAAAGTTCACCTTTAATTTTAATATAACATATATTAACTACCTGGTTGTTATGATATCTAAGTCCAAATTGAGTTTTAAATGTAAGATTTTTAGGAAACACACACTCATTAATTCATATCTGCATTTCATAAGCCACCGTCCCTTTATCTACAATAATGTCATTGTTCCCCTCTACTTGTCATTCATTAGACCCATTATAGAGTACAACACTCCTTTTGGAATGCACCTCACAAGACATCTGCAGCAGCTGGAAAGGCCACAGAAGTACCCCACAAAGAGGATTACTGGCCTCAAACAAATACCCTACGCTGACTGCCTCAAAAAACTCCAGCTTTACTCCGTAGCATATCGCCTACTCCGAGGTGATCTCTGCCTAACATATAAAGCTATGTCAAACTCAGAGCTGTTGGACATGCTACAACTAAAGAAATCCCAATCCCTCCAAGCTACATGCTCTAGGGACCTAAACCTTGTCACCACAATAAATAGGACATGCAGGAGGAATAGATTCCTGTCCCAGAGACCTCCTATACTCTGGAACAAGCTACCCATCTATGTCAAGCAAAGTTCTTCATTAGCACTCTTCAAGAAAAATCTCGATGAGTGGATGGGAAATAGGAAATACACCCTGGGGATCACTTCTGTGTCTCTGCTGGACAGTGGCACAGGAAAATAACTTTCTTAGGTGGCGTAAGCTATCATACCTTGCTGGTTAGGTTTACATAGGCCCTTGGGCCGATAGCCTAGTACCTACCTGTGAACCTATGAACCTATGAATGGTGCTGTTAGATGGGAGTTTATCAGGGTGGCTAGAATGATTTCATGTTTTGAAGAACTAGACAATGAGTTTAATTATTTAAGGAGGATGTTTGTAGGCAGAGACTATCCAAACCAGTTATTAATTAAGATAATGTAAGAAACTAGGAACAAATGATGAAAAAAATATAAATCCCTTTTAGGTTCATTTATGACTTCATTGTCAAGTAGCATGCATGAACATCTGGGGAGTTTGGATGTGGATTTTAGTATGGCCTTAGTAGTTCAGTGTAACAAAGGTTTTAATTAAGTAAAGATGATTACTGGGAGCAACTGGAAAATCTTCTTGGCAAATCCAGTAGTTTTTGTGAGGGTGGGTCCAGACCCCAGGTTTGTTTTTAAAATAGTTAGAAATTTAAAATAATTTTTGAGCACCCTACAGGGGTTGGGGTGTGACTACTAGGTACGGGACAAAAAGGTATGGTCGTCGCAAGCACTGTACTGGTATTTTACTAACTCTTTATCACTTGAAAACGGTTTAGATTCCATTGTGAAACTGCAGACTGGCAACTGCTCCATATCATGGTAGTATATATTGCCATATGTTCGAATTGTCACAGTTTTTAAGTGAGTATAACAGAAAGAGCCTTGAGAAAAAGAATTTATAAAAACAAGTACGATATTCAAAATAAAAACACAAGCAGTACATTGTTTAAGCATAATTTGACCTGTAAGTTTGGCATAGTGGAAAATCGATAATATGGACCTAAGGAGAAGGCAAAGGGAAACTAAAGTGGAATATAAAGAGCTGCTGTGGCAACTCAGGTTGAATGCTATTCCATCACCTGGGTTGAACAGAATGTTACCCTGCTACCAGTTTTAAAAATAACGGTCTTTCAAGTTATAACAAGTTCTTAATGTTTGTTCTGTAAGTCATTTTATTCATATTTATTAACAATTTGTTTTTCATTGTTGTGATGTATTATTACTGTGTATGATTAACTGACATTTCTTGTCTGATTTATTATTTTTTTTTTATTAGTTGATTGACTTAATGAGAGACTGATTAGGAGCATATTGTAGATTAGGACCACCATACTACATTTATATATAATTAAATTTTATGATATTTAGAATGTTTGGTGTTTGTGTGAGGTGATATGAGTCTGTTATGGTGGCTTTGTATATCTTTAAATACTTTCAAACATTTTAAATATTTTAAATGTTATTTCATAATTCAGGGGTAGGTTCTCTTTAAATGATGTTCATGTTTAAATGGTGTTCATTTTTTCAAATGGTGTTTGCCTTACAAAGTGATCTAATGATGTTAGTTCAAATTCTGATAAAGTGCCTGGTTTGAGAGATGAAAGTGCTTAATCTTAAATAAACTTTAGCATATAGTTTATTAATTTTAATTCATTTAGCACTGATGAGTGTTCATTCCAATAAGTGGCTTGGTGCAGCATTATTGTTATGTTTCTTTTGGTTACCTGTTAAGCACTGACAACTAGGCCAACATTTCATTTGTGTTTTTTATAATTTACTATCCCCTTAGTGATAGGCTTTGGTCCCCATCATTGCTATCAGGACTATCATGCTCACTCTAAGCAGTGGGTGGTAATTCCTAATGGCAGAATGCACAAAAAAAGAGGCAGAAGACTGCTGCTAATCTAAGTAAATTGTGATGCCTTGGTTATTTTATCTCATTCAAATTACTTGGCAGATTATACTCGTATGCAAGCTGCAGTTCATAAAAATGTGCTTGTTGTAAATCTAGCAACATGTAACCGTATGTCCTAGAAAGAGTGAGCAGTACTAACCGCATGACTTCTGTTAACGGAAATACAACAGATATGGAGGAATCAGATGGAGAAGAAGTGGGGTGAAGCAGTATGGCCTATTCACCAATCCCAGAAAGAAGAGGTTGTGGGCACTCAGTCTACACAAAAGGCTGGTAGAATGTCATCAGCTGAGACTGAGGAAACTGCTACTCTTGCTTGAGGATGGGAGGGCAAGGCTAGTCCTGGGAATGCACGTGAACACTAGTCTATTGCATTCCATCTTCGCTTACAAATATGAGCATGCACAGGGGATGTATGACTTAAGGTAAAGATCCAAACCCTCCATGAAGACTGCATAAATGATGACACCCTTCTAGCCAAGCCATAGCCTGGTAATGGTGAAAGAACTGGCTGGTTAGCTGGGAAACGACCGATGATCGGCAAGCATCACGCGTAAAGCACGCACACACACACACACACGCACGCACACACACACACACACACACACACACACACACACACACACACACACACACACACACACACACACACACACACATGCTAAAACCTGAAATTAAATCTATTTCTCCTATGCATTCGTAGTACTTTCAGCTTAACCTTATTTGGATACCACTTAGGAAAAGCATCCCTCACATCTGAAGAAAACAAAAACTGCTACCTGGAATTTTTTCAAATGCACAGTAGTACTGTTTGTTACAATCAGCTACCATTTACTTCTGAAATGTGAAAGTGGATTTCATTTTTGGAGAGAGAGCACCAAATTCTCAATCCATGACTTGTGAAATACTTACAACTACTATTCGGATTTCAAGTAAGACATACGATAAAAACAATCTAGTATATATTTTCCTATTGGCAAAGAAAGGGCCAGAAAAACTGTAGGCAAAGTTATACTATATCTCATCTGTTTGTTAACATAATTTATTTTATATTTTATTTCTAAAAAACACAAAGAAGAGGGAATAAGTGCTAAATGAAGAAAAAAACAGCAGAAAAAAATTATTTATTGTAAGTGCTTTCTTCCAAACCAAATTGATGGACTTCTTCAGACAATACAAATAAAAATGCTTGCACATTTAAATAGGCTCCAAAAAGATCACATGATGGTGAAAGATCAAAGTCTTAAAGTGATACCACCAATGCTATAGAAATTAGACATATACAAATCCATATACATTTGTGTCCCTAACAGGACATTTATAATCAACAATTTATATAAAAAATATAAAAAAATTTATATTAAAACCCAGCTGGAAACATTTTTTAAATCTTCCAAATCTAAGGGAATAAGCAGTTCTAACAAATCAAAAGTAAAACACTTCAACAAAGGAGGGATGGGAATAAACATATACACATATCCTAAATTTAAAAAAAAAGTTTCCAGCTGGGTTTTAATATAACCTTTTTTATATTTTTTATATAAATTGTTGATTATAAATGTCCCCTTAGGGACACAAATGTGTATGGATTTGTATATGTCTAAGCTTTATAGCATTGGTGGTATCACTTTGAAACTTTGATCTTTCACCATCATGTGATCTTTTTGGAACCTATTTTAAATGTACAGGTATTGTTATTTATATTGTCTGAAGAAGTCCATCAATTTGGTTTGGACAAAAGCATTTACAATAAATACATTTTTTCTGCTGTTTTTATTCCATTTTAGCGCATATTCCCTCTTCTTTGTGTTTTTTAACAGTGCTTTTGTGTTTTGTTTTTTTGATTATTGGTCATTTTTTAAGGGATGGCATTAGCCGGTGTTTTTAACACACCACCTCTGCTCTTTTCACAAGGTAATTCCAGTTTAACTGAAGTAAATATGGCCGTTGGTAACCTGACTTTACTTGTTCAACAATTGACACAATGAGTAAATAACCTGTCTCAAAAGCTGACATATGTACCCAGTGAGACTGACATGGGTATTGACAGAGAATGTACAACTGGCCCACAGAGTTCAAACTACATTCAGTGCTTGTGTGCCTAATACTAATGGGCCAGTAGCTCATATGTGTGGAATTAACAACTCGTTAGTGGGACATAATGCTGTCAAGTCCAATCTTACATCTGCTGGAAGCTTTACGGGTTCCCCCTGTGAACCACCGATGCAGCTCATGGGTGTTCCCGGTCTGAAGGACTGGTTGAATTCAACTGGAGACTGGCTTAAAGAACTGAACGGGTCAGCACTTGGAACATCAGTGGTTGGTGCTAGCATTTTGGATAATCTCAAAGGTTTCGATTACAAACTTGTTAAATATAAAAAGTTGCAATTAGAGATTAATTACATCAATGAATGCCTTCGGAGACAATATATCCCAAAGGGACTTAGGCAATGGCAATTTCCTAATGGGTTAGAAATGAACAATCCATTTTACTTTGAGCTAATTAATTTTTTTAACAAGCAGGACTGCCTTTTTTTGCAGATACTGATTAAACATTATACCAACTTAATAGCAGTACTAGAATCAGACCTAGAGATACTCGACAATGTAATTAAAGCTGATAAAGACTTTATTAGGTATAAATTAGAGTATACTAGGACTTTTACCAGTATTGACAAGTACATGGTCCAACTACGAGTGAACAAGATGAGAAAACTGAAATGGGACAAGTGAGATTACGAAAAGGGAATTGTCTATCCCTAGCCTCCCCTTTCACAAACCTGGGGACAAGGTGGCAGAGACATTCCACCTTGTTCTTTGAACTCCCTTTACAAAACAATGACTCTAATGATGTGCAAACTTATGTCTAATAGCACTGACATTATAAACAATGGACAATCTTTTAGCAGTGCTTTAAGGAGGAGCGAATGACTGCAGGAACAAACTCGCCGACAAGGGAGTGTTGTTAACACCAACAGCAATCCAATCCTGACTTTTGTCAATGAGGAGAAAGAACCAATTTAATTAAAGGGGAACTCAATAGTACAATCTTCATTCTCGCAAATCCAACAGACAACGGAAATAAACTCATCAATGCACCGACCCTTTTTCTCTTCAGAACAAACTGAGAGTAACCTTTCTATTGTGAAGAACAAAATTGAGGATTTTAACATATTTAACGTTTTGTCAATAGAAGTATCTACACCTTTAGGAAACCTTTTAGCCTGAGGGCTGACATTTATACCTTATCATAGGGAGGATCTTGCAAGAACTTTGATTGACTTTAAAATGTTTATATGCAAAGACTTTTGAAAGTAATGCCCAATATAGAATAGCAAGCACCTTTAATCCACCTCTACATCCTTTGTTATTCATATTTGACCAAATTTGTGAACTTGACATTAGGAATTTACTTAATAACAGACATTGTCTTACTAAACTTGACAATTTAAATGAGGCTGAGCATGATTTATTTAATTCTTTGAAACAACTTGTTATGAGGATTAAGAAGCCAGACAAGGGGGATGGGTTGTTTTTCATGGATAAGACCGATTACAATGACAGGATGCTTAGGATGTTAATGTCTGATACTTACAAACTTGTCACAAAAAATGAAGTGTTTAAGGCATATCAGAAAATTAGGTCTCACATCAATGACCTATTTATTGATGACCAAATACACCTGAGCCTCTGGAATTACTTAAATATGACTTCCCCCTTTATTCCGGTAATATTCAGGATTTCAAAAATCCACAAAGACCTCAATGACCCACCCCTTTGCCTTATAGTGGATGGTAGAAATTCAATCACATATGCTTGTGCCAAATTTGTGGATAACAAGCTAAAAGAATATTTATCAAATGAACCACAGATATTTATGGACTTTTGGGCTTTCCTTGAGTGTATTAATGCTTTGGATTTTAAAACTGACTTTAACTTCGTAACCATCAGTGTTAGGGATCTGTACACTGTGATCCCACATGAATTTGGTATTGAATGTGTGACAGAATTTTTGGTAAATAAAAGGGCCTTGCATGATGTTATTACATTGATAGAAGAGCTTTTGGTTATTATTTTAACTAATAATTACATATTTTTTGAGGGCCGGTATTTTTTACAGAAAAGCAGAATTGCTATGGGATCCCCATGTGGGGCTAGTTTCACCAATATAGTCATTCTGGGAGCAGGAATATTTGTTTAAAAATGCAACTTGGAGTAATTATACTTATTATTGCACAAATTACCTTGACAATATTTTTATTATTTTCAAGGGTGATTTTGAAGTAGTAAAAATTTTGTGGACTATATAAATGGTCTGACACATTTTTTAGAATTTACCTTTCAATTCCACATGGCATGTACTTCTTTTTTAGATTTAGAATTACATAAAGATAGACAGAACCATAAACATGTGTCTAAGATTTTTGGAAAGACCATCTACAGTAACTATTTTCTATATTTTACAAGCGTACACCCCCTTCACCAAAAGAGGTTGGTAGTAAAGGGCCAGCTGGTTAGAAAAGCCAGAATGACCTCTTTGGATGTTGGGTTTGAGTTGTAATGTGAGAATTTGAAAGGGATGTTTACTAAAAGAGGGTATCCTTTGTCGATGTTGGCTCACCTGATTAAGGAAGTGTATGATAAGAGATGTTGTGTGTATTTTTACCCCTATTCTGAATATTTGAGCTGGAGACTCACTAATTCAGAATACAGGTGACAAGATTACTTCTAATTCATACAGTCAGATAAGTTTACTATGAAGGGTGTGTTCTGATTTTTTAAAGTGATTGAGGGAAAAGTATTTAACAAGTTTAATGGCGTTTTGTTCACTTATCTGATGAACTTCCTTTTAATGTGTTAGTGGAATGAAAGCGCTTATCTTTTGGATGTTTTTTATTGCTGTGCGGCTTTTTTATGTACTGCATTTCATTGAAGCAGTTTTAGTTGTATTACGAGAAATAAACACATTTTGGAGTGTGGAACCTGTTTTTGCCCTGCTTTTTTGGATTACTAGTTCTGGTTTGTTTTTTCTATTATTCATAAACTTAGCAATTTTGTTATAGCAGGCATCGAGTTTAACTATTTCTGCTTTTCTAAGATTGGTAAGTATGGGTGAGGCATATAAGAGTGTAGACGAGATGTGTTTGTGCAATTTTTGCTCTAGAGTTATTTGTGACGACTTGCTTATTTCTAAATAGTCCGCCTAGTTTCTTGTGTACTTTTTTATAGTGAGGGATACATGGGTGTCAAATTTCATGTTGCAGTCTATCTCAGCTCCTAGGAGTTTGGTGTGAATGACAGGAGATATTATTCTGTTATTGTTAGAAATGATAGAGAAAACGGGGGTGGGAGTGGTGCAATTAGTAAGGTGAATATGAAAAGTTTTGTTTTATTGGGGTTTAGTATTAAATGAGAGTTGGCAAGCCATTCTTCCACAGAAAGGAAAGAGGCCTGTGTTTTTACTTGGAGTTCTTGAAGGGATGGGGAGGAACAGATTAGAGTAGAGTCACTGGCATATTGGATGACTGAGGCATGTAGTATGGAGGTATGAAAATTGTTAGTGAAGATAGAGAACAGCAAAGGGCCATGGATAGAGCCTTGGGGAGTGCCAAGTGTAACTGGTAATAGTGTGAGAGTTCTTGCTTCCACAGCACTGCTTGTTGTCTATTAGTTAAGTAACTTTGAAACCAGCAAAGAGTGGGTTTGCTAAGGTTCAGTTCAGAGAGAAAAAGAGTTTTTGTGGTTAACCATATCAAATGCCTTTGAGAGGTCTATAAAGACAGCCGTGACATAATTGCCATTATTTCTATGGTTGTTCACTGTATGAGTGAAAGACATAAGGGCTGTTGTGGTGCTGTGGTAGGGTCTGAAGCCATGCTGAGTGTTTGTGAGGAGGTTGTGGGAGTTGAGGTAACCCATTATTTGTGAGTATACACATCCTTTTTGAAGTATTTTAGATAGAGGTAAAAGTATTGGTATAGGGCAATAGTTATTTAAATCTTTAGAGTTACTCCCTTTGTGGAGTGAGATAATGTGAGAGACTTTCCAGATTTTGAGGACTAGGTGTTCTGATGTTAAGCATTTGATAAGTAGGGATACTGGATATGCAATGGCATCAGCTACTATTTTCAAGAATTCAGCTGGGAGTTTGTCAGAGGCTAAGGTGGTAGGTTTTAGTATTTTAAGGAGCTTTTTAAATTTTTTCAGTAGAGACAGTATGGAAGGTAAAGGAATTGTCGCCAATGTGAAGATTAAGTGGTTGGTGTATATATATATCCCATAAACATCTGGTTTAATACTACTTCTCAGGAAGCAGCCTGGTAACACTGCTACTATTTTGTTTCTGGAGAGAGAAGGAGCAATGTGTTCTTCAAGTCATTTTATGCTACTGTTGTTTTTGCCATTGCATTTAAACTGTGAAATATTGCATTCGTGTCTATTTTAAGTGTTTGCTGGTTGAGTTACTGTGCAAGTTGAGTGCTTCCTGCACTTTCAGCTTGGATTATCATTTAAGTTGGTTATTTACTGCACTTCTATTGATTTAAAGTTATAAGAGGTAGGTCTGTACTCCAGTGGCAGTGGAGAGTCGCCTGGTCTCAGTCTGTGCTATAAACCACTAAAGTCACTTTAGAGTGTGCTTGTTGTGATAGCCAGAAGGTTATTTTGCTTGTTTACTGGTTTTCTAGGCTAGTATAAGTGCAATGCATTTGTCCAAGCTTGGCATTGTGCAAAAGTGGTTAACAGTGCCCTATAATGATGAATGTTCCTGTAACACTGCCTCTGAAAATTCCTCATTACGTAGCTCCAGAAAGAGCAACTGTTTGCACATTGATGAGCACTGTCCACAAGTTCAATATTGGTCTTGACACTTACTGTGTTAGCCAGCTGGGAACCCCTTTTTTACCATCACATTGTAGGTCATGTGATAAGGCACTTTAACAATGGGTATGCATTTTCCTACTCTCTCTACAGCTAGTTTGGTCATTGTGGGACTTCTAGGAAACACAAGCTGAAAAAACAGGAACACACCGTCCACACATTACACAATTTATTAAAATAAAAGATAGCAGCAATAATAAAATGCAAAGCTTTCAAGTCAGGCTCTTTTTCAGTGCTTCATAGCAAAAGCTGCACTCTGAATGTTTAAATACATAAAAATCGATTAAGAATTAATTAGCTAGCCTATTAGAATTTTAGTTAAAGTCAGCTGATCAAATCCAATTCAAATTAAAAGGATAATTCCTTATCAAAAATACATTTCTATGTTAACATATAACAAACGGACAAATACATATAAATATGTATACATACACACACACACACACACACACATATATATATATATGTGTGTGCGTGTGTGTGTGTGTGTGTGTGTGTGTGTGTGTGTGTGTGTGTGTGTGTATATGTGTGTGTGTGTGTGTGTGTGTGTGTGTGTGTGTGTGTGTGTGTGTGTGTGTGTGTGTGTGTGTGTGTGTGAACTGTGACTTCTCAAAACCGCGAGCACCAATATTCCGAATTGCAAAATCTCTCCCCCCTTTTTGACCCATGGTGACACTTGTTTCAGGTGTGGAGTGGTCAAAATGTCAACATTCATTGTTTTGTTCAGCTTTCTAACATGTCATCATTACAGAATTCACAGAAATGGTTCGACTATGTGCACATTTGAGGATATGCTTTCAACATTATGAAGGTAAACTGTATATATATATATATATATATATATATATATATATATATATATACATATATATGTATGTATATATATATATATATATATATATATATATATATATATATATATAGATATATATATATAGATATATATATCACACACACACACACACACACACACACAATAAATAAGCAGTTAACGATATTAAAATTCAAAAGATATGTCTTAACTAAGAGTTTGTAATTCTAATAGGCGTACTTCAGAATGCTTTGACAACCCAGAGGCTTTATTTTGAATTTGTGGGGCATCATAAGAAATGTAACAGTTGTCTCATGTTAACTGCCATCCACCTAATTCTTACACAAACAGATATGGTATGTGGGAGATAGAGTTACACAACGTCACTGAAAGCAAGGCTGTGACATACAGGCATTTATTGTACCAAACAGGTTATGTGTGCCTCACAATGTGGCATGTGCACTACAACCACCACATATAGCATGGATATGGACCAGTAACATAGACCTACACATTCTAAGGCTGTTAAATGTAATCAATGTAAAGCTGTATCCTCAGCAACCCCAAAAAGTACTGTACCAAAACAATACTAACCACAACACATACAGGCACATCTGAAAGCATCCCAGTTTTAAGCCCATAAGGCAAACCACCACCCAATCGAATAGTTTGATCATTGGAATATCCATTATGAGACACACAGATGTCCCTCTCATCAGGCTGAGTAAGGAGAGAGTCAAAGTCAGTTGCCTATCAGGGGCCAGGATCCAACAGATCATGCATGCAGGTCATTGAACAACTTCCAGTATGACTCGGTCATAGCTCCTGTGGGTGTTAACAACATGAGATGTTCCTCCCTAAACTATATGAAGGATGACATGATGGAGCTCACTGACTGTGTGTCCCAGGTCAATACGAGCCTAGCATTGAGAAGCATTCTACCTTCACCAACGATGATGCCACAACATAAACAGGAGATAACTGACTTTAATAATTGCCTTAGTTTTTGGTGTCTTGCAAAGGGGTACAATATTGGTTAGCCTGGAAGGATATGGTTGAAATATCATGCTGCTTTGTCATAGGTGGTCTGCACTTGTCTCCTTTAGGCTTTTGAATATTGGTTAACTTTGTCCCACAGTACCTATTTTAGGCACTGGCAACCCGATAAACCTTCCAACATTGCAAAACTAATGCAAGAAAATCTAAAGATGTTACTGTTGAATGCCAGGAGTCTTAAAAGGGACTCCCCTCTTTGCAAGCTCTCCTCACCATAGACGATGTACATGTCTGTGAGACATGGCTTGCAACTGCACAGAGCACCCTGGCCATGCAGGGGTATAATGCCCATCATGCCTTCAGACCAGCTACTGCACAGGAAGGGATAAAAGGTGTAGATGTCTTAATTTACATTAAAAGCAAACACCTCAAGGCTGGTCAAGCAGTATGATACATTTGAGGTTCTCCATGTCCAAATTACCATAGGCAAAGTCCCATACTATATCCCTATAAGCTATAAGTCCTCTCTTTGACCCAGGAAACTCATAACACATATTTAAACATACTAGAGACACTGTACATTTCACCCTGTGCCATACAGGTAAGTGAGTTTGACTACCCCACTATAAACTGGGAATCATACATGACTCCAAACATGCAGGACCAGAGATTTCTAGATTTTGTAAATGCAACTACCCTGAATCAACTAGTCCATACACTGAGTAGCAGTGCTAAAATCCTTCATCTAATCCTCACAAACATGGGACAACATTGCGTCCCCCTAGTGTAATGTCCTCACTGGTGAGGTCAGTCCAGAAAATTGTCTCCATTGAAATAAAAATAAAATTCAGGACCCCAGCTAATCCTGGTACTTTTAGGAATTATTCTAAGCATATCTATCCATCTGCAGACATTGAAAATGAGAAAAAAAAGGCCATTAAAAAGTAGATATTTATAGCTATAAATCTGGAATCTAATTAGCATCAAATTTGAATACTGAATATCACATAACTCCAGTCAGAATGTATGGTACAACTCAGAAAACAGAATGAAAAACAATTGAAATATAAAACACATTAACAAAACAACAGTGTAAATTCTGTAGGCATTAATGAGCTACATTGTAAAATTTTACCACAATCAGGTCACTTATTTTTGCTTCAAAAAAAGGCAGTTGTAAGATGTGCATCCTCTTTCTTTAAATTATTTTTGTCACTAGTGTATAGATCATGTACTGTGTTTTTCTCATACTTGACAGTTTCAAAAATGACATATGTTGAGGAGGATTCAAAAAATTGTGTGGAGGGATAAATCAAGTATGAAAACAGGAATATCCCTTCAAAAGTAGGAACATTCTGTGCAGTGATAAATTAGGAAGGAAAACAGAAATGTTCCACCAAAACATGGCCAGTTGAGAGGTCACTTTCTAAGGCAAACCTAGTAAGTGTCACAGTGGCAAAATTTCCAGGCCACCAAACCCTGAGAACACTGTTACTTGTATGGAATTGCTCATAAAAACTTTATGCAATCATATTAATGGCTGCATGGAGACAGTTGTACTTACCACTAATAAGCACAGGAAAAAGGCACCCTGGTAGAATCCCAACATCAAAAGTCTGTATAATAAAAGGAAGGAAATCAAGGAAAACATTATGACGTGCAATGCCCAACAAGGTAAAAACACCCTTATCAATCAAAACAATCAACACAGGAAGGCATAATGAAGCAAACCCATATTTGGCAGAAAAGTAGCCTCTCAGGCCAAGAAGTATTACAAGGCATTCTTCAGCTATGTCCACAGCCTCCTCAAATGCAATATTCAGCAGTGTGCCAAACTAATTGTAAATGGAGCCCCCTATTCTGAGCCAGAACATATAGCAAACCTACTGACTGACAAATTTAAAACCAATTTTACCTGCTGTCCCCCGAGACATGTCTCAGGCAATGCCCTCAACCATAACCCCCTCAACTATCAATATAAAACAGGTCGTCAGTGCAACCTCCAAGGCCAAGAACAATGCATCGATGGCCCCCAGTGGTATCACAGGGTGTCTCATTAACAGAGTAAAACATGACCGATCGAGACCACTAGGATCATTCTTTAACTGTAGTCTCCAGACAGGCTTTGTGCCAAGCAAATGCAGAGCTGCAACTGTCATCCCTCTGCACAAGTGAGATCCATTTATGGACCTGGGTTGCTATGCAACCATAAGCCTGACTAGTCTCATATGCAAAGCTATGGAAGGAATTATCATAGAAATGATAAACAATGACATAGGAAATATTCAGACAATGGATCCAATACAGTCTGGTTTCATAAAGGGAAGGTATAGCCTACTCAGTCTGTTGGATTTCTTTAAGAAGGTTACCAAAGCAATTGACATAGGCAAAATGGTGCATACTGCCTGTCTTGATCTGGCCAAGGCATTTGACACAATACCCCACTGGGGCATTGTAGACAAACTGATGAAATTAATGTGTCTATATTACATAATCGAACTTTTAAAAGTTCAAACATCATATGGTCGACACCATATGATCGAACTTTTAAAAGTTTTAAAATGTAATAAAAAAATAAACTAAAAAAAACCTACCTGAACAGTTTAAGGAGGTGGGCAAACCCCCTTGCACCCTCCCCACACCACCTGATCTTTAAATATACCAATTCCAAGATCACACTACAGTGCAGAAAGGGAAATCTTCCCATTCTGCACTGTACGGAGATCTCCACTGAAATCTTCAAACTTTTAAAAGTTCGATCATATGGTGTCGACCATTTGACGTTCAAACTTTTAAAAGTTTGACAACGTGATATAGACCCAAATTAATAACTCAGAAAGTAAAACCACTGCACAAAGTTTGAAATGACCGTAGTTTTAGTAAATATAATTAAAAGAGACTTAGCGCTTTTGTCCAGTATGCTAAGGCATTATCAGAGTCAAATTCAAACACTAAAATGACTTCCTATATACTAAGTACATACATCATTTCGTGACTGTTTTGCTTTGAAAACAATTTTTCTTTAAAAAAACAATGTTAAAACATTCCACATAACATAATATCTAAAACTTTTCTTAAAAAAACATAAAACCTTTTGGGAACTTATCAGCCAGGATACAACTGTAACAATCGTGATGGTAACAATATATATTTAAATTTTGCTCTACGTTTCAAAATACATGCTATTGAGATGTTGTCATTAATCCCCGGTTTATTTTTGGCATTCAAACGTAATTGCCATTCTGTTTCTTGTATTTGTAAATCTAAATCTGGGTCACTACCCCTTCCTTCAATGAATACTCTATCTAACACAAAAAATATTAACTTTTTGAAGTTAATGCATTCATTATTGTGCATATACAGGGCACTACTCAGCTTCTGTTTCTTAATCTCCTCGTTATGATCTGCTATCCTCTCTCTCAAATGTCTTGTGGTCTTGCCCACATAAAAGGCTGGGCATGAGACACACGTAGCCACATAAACCACAAATTTCATGTTACAGTTGCATACATCAGGGCATTGCAAATTTCTGTTAAATGTTATAATTTCCACAAAGGGACCACCATTAATAAACCTACATAATCTGCAGGTACCACATTTGTGCATTTTTGATCTGTATGCTGCACTCGCCCTTTCTTTATTTTTCTCCAACATTTCTTTTATATTTGTTCCTCTACTGTATACTATTTTTGGTCCCTTACCTAGTTTTTCTTTTAAGTCATTATCAAAAAATTTCTTCCCAAAATGAACACATTTTTGTCCTTAACAGTGTTACATCTTGGTTGTATTGCATTACCATAACATCATGACCATGCCTTCCTTCTTGTGTGCTATTGCCTCCACTTTTGCCTCCTTTTAAAATGGGGAAAAAACCTAGTGCCCCTGCTTTTTGTCACCTCTTTTCATGTTGGTAATAACAAATGAATAGGGTACACCCTCTCCTTAAACATCCCAATTAGGGTTGCCATTTCTTCATTAAATTTCCTGCCATCACTCACTACCCTCAAATGTCTAACCATTTGTCCTTTTACTACACTTTTCTGTTGGTTGTAAGTGTGACAACTGTCAAAGTGGAGAAGTGTATTTACGTATGTCTTCTTTTGAGGACAGCTTACCAGTATTAACATCTTTGCTCAATAATATATCCAAAAAAATCCAATCTGATGTTGTAAATCTTCATTCATTCCTTATGATTAGGACTTTGGTTACATCTCAGAACTGACATAAGCCCACACCAGCCAAAAAGCTCTCGAGCTAAATCCTACCCATAGTGCCCCTCTTCCAGTCTCTCCAGATCTCATTTGTCACTTTCTCAACAAGATGTGTCAAGCCAGCACTCTCTAAGCTAAGTGTTTTTTCAGTATCTAAATCTTCTTAAATTACTTAAAAAAAAATTCTTAAACCTTTTCTTTTGAGTTGTTCTCTCTCCTTTTTCACTAACCTTCCTACTCTTTACCTCTGGTAGTGCAAGTACCATCGTTGGTACAGCCCCCTCCTTTCCTACCCTTGTGGTAGGCCTTTCTTTCCCTCTTTTCCTGTGTAGATTTGTAGTATACTGTTGGTTAGTTTATTAGTCTTTTTTATAACTCTTATCATAATGTCTGAAAAGAAGGCAGTTCCAGGTTTCAAACAGTGTGATAAATGTGGGCGGAAAATGCCCAATTCTGATAATCACACCTGTTGTGTGTATTGTTTGGGTGTTGATCATTTACAGGTGAAGTGTGACATTTGTGGAAGCTTTAGTTCTTGCTCCCTTGTGGAACGTAAGAATAAACTCATCCTTAAGGACTTACTAATGACCCCCTACTAGGAGGCCCTTTCTGAGGTGGAGGTCTCACCACCTCCTTCCAAGGAAAAATCTGGGTCCAGGAAAAAGAGAAGCCACTCAGTTCCAGTCTCTCCTTCCTCTACGGAACTGAAGCAGCCCCTACTTACTTCTGCGCCATCGGCACAGACTTTTTCTGACACTTCAGCACCAGGGACTATACTCATTATCTCAGGGCCATCAACAACCTCAGAACAGAGACCCCTTGCTGCAGCTGCATTAGTACCAACCCCTGTTATGGTACCGATTACCTTTACAGCTCCATCCTCAGTGTCTAGGACTGAATACTTACCAAGGACTAGGTATTCTCCTACTTATGACCCTTTCCTAGGGCAGCAATACAGCCCTTTCCTGGACAGACCAGTTTCTCCCTCAGTAGCATCAATCAGATCCACCAGGAGCCTGTCAGAAATCTCGTACTTCTCTCCCACCTGGAGCCAAAGCCCTTTCAGTTTTTTCCTCTGCTTATCCTCCTCCGCCCTCCACCCAGATCTCAAAGCCCTCAGTACCGATGCCTTCCCCAGTGCCCTCTGTTATGGTTCCAATGATAACATCCTCCTTCTTGGCACCAGATACCATTTGCACCATTCTCCAGTCAGAGCTGGTCCATTCCCAGGTTCGTGACTGGGCTGCCGGTTTCCGTGACCCATGGTTCAGCGCTGATTTTTTTCCATAGTACCATCTACGGCTCCCCTGGCTCTGTCAGTTTCTTGTTGTTTCATGGCTCCCATCCTGGGAGTGGGTTCATTGGATCGGGGTATGACCCCAGTTCTGAGGTTATCTTTCCTGGTTCTGGGCTCCTATCCCTCTTCAGGTGGACCTGCTTTCCATGTGATGGAGAGGGCCCTTGCTTCTGTGAGCATTCAGTTGGCACCCAAGGTATCGGAACCACTTCCTTCCTCCAGTATGCAGCTGAAACAGCCTCCTACTCAAGGAGTTTGAGCACGGGAACAGCAAGACTCCCTGCCTAAGGGAACCCCCTCCCCGGGATCCTCCTCAGAAAAGCCCACTGAAAAGCCCCCCCAGAAGAAAGCATGTGAGAGGAATCACTTAGATTCCCCAGAGGAGTCTGTCACCAAAGATACTGACTATGATGACAGAGAAGGGTCCCCATGGTCTCTGCCAGAAGATGTCTTGTTTGGAGACATTATTGAGATCCTCAAGCAAAGGGAAGACTGGAAGTCCTCCACCCCTTCTTCAGAGGAGTCAGTATTCTTGCAAGCCTTCCGTGCTCAACCATCTACTTCCTGGGTGTCCCCACTTGTGGATAAGCTAATTAAGCTTATCGTGCAGCGTGCCTGGAAGGCAACAGACAATGTTGAACCAATTTCCTGGAGGCCTGACAAAATTCTTTCATCCTCGGAAGATCAACCTTATTAGTCCAAGCAGCTAGTCGTGGATTCCATGGTAGTTGTGGCAGCCACAAAAAGAGAAATTGCAGAGGATAGTTGGGCTGTTCATCCCCCGAACAGGGAGTCTTGGGCTTTGGACAGACTAGGGAAGTGGATCTTTTCTTCAGCGACTTTTGCCATTCAGTCCCTGAATTATTTGGCACATTTTACGCGCCTCCAAAGAGATTTGATTTCAGAACTTTCAGCCTCCTTGGTGGGGTTACTGCCTGATGAAATATGAGATAAAGTTGCCATTCAGCTTCCTATATTTGAGTCCATTTCTAACTCCTGTATGCGGCTGATTGCTCACACAACCAAAGGGGCAGCTAGAACAGCAGTGTCAGGCATTGTGTCATGTGACATCATGCCTGGATGGACTTATGTGACTTCGCAGAGCCCTTCAAGTCTTCCTTCATCAATGCGCCTATTGATAACTCTTCACTTTTTGGCCCTAATGTTAGAGACACATTGGCACAAAGTGAGAAGGACAGAAAGACCCTATCTGCTGTGGGCATACATTTTTTTCAACCCACAACGATCTTATTCCAGGAATCAGAGGGGATGAAAGATGTGATTCAAAAAATCCCAGGGACCTTTCTGTGACACTTGTGGTGAACAATCCCCATGGGGCAGAGGGGGGAACTCATCTGGAAGAGGACCGTATCACTGTAGAGGGGGACCACATAATCAGGGTGCCAAGGACTTCTTTGATTAACCCTACAAGTGCACCTGAGCAGCTTCCCAATTGCTTTCCTCTGGAAGCAGTCGGGGACATTTCTCTCTATACCAATCAGCCTGGCAGTCATTAACTACAGATCTCTGGGTGCAGAGAATAATAACCAGAGGATATCTCATGCCCTTTGACCCCCATGCATCTAAGGTGAATTCCCAACATTCAACCCAGTCAGAGGGACACAGCAGCATTAGAAATTGGAAAGCTTCTAGAAAAAAAAGAGTCATCCAATTAGTCCCACCAGAACAAATAGGATCCGGATTGCAATACAATCAGGAAACATGTCAGTTGTGTGGTATATCACCAAAAAAGGCAGAACCAGGTCATACTCCTTATGTTGGGAAGCCATGAGGATTTGACATTGGGCAATAGCTTCCAACTGCTTTCTCATAGCAATGCACATTCATGGGAGTTCCATTCTAATCGAAAACAGTTTGAGCAGGAACATCCTGATGCCTCACAAGTGGTCTCTCAACCCGAAAGTAAGGACTCGAATCTTCCATCTCTGGGGCAAGCCTTGCTGCAAACCATTTGCATCCCCCCTCTACCACAAGTGCAAAAGCTTCTTTGCCCTTATTCCCCCTCAGGGAGAGCCACCAAGGGATGCTCTGAATCATGACTGGCCTCCAGGTTTACTGTATGCCTTCCCCCTTTCACCTCATCACACTGTTCTTGAAGAAAGCTCAAAGGTTGAGAATCACAGTCATCCTCATTGCTCCCTATTGGCCCCACCAAGTCTGTGCCCCTTCCTTTGGCCTCATCTGGTTCATCACCCATGGACCTTGAAACTATCCCCAAGACATCTCTCTCACCAGCAAGGACTGGTTTATCCCAACCTGCATAGCCTCAAACTCACAGCTTGATATCTTCACTTCCAATGTTTGCCAAACAAACTGACGTATCCTCCCCTGTCCATGAAGTCCTCCTGGCTTCTCACAAACCATCCACCAGACAAATCTATAACAGCAAATGGACAAGATTTTCTCTTTGGGCCAAAGAACAAAACATTGATGCCTTCTCATAGGTTCATAGATTAGTACTAGGCTAACTGCCCTTGCGAGCCATTTTTAAGCCTAGCCAATTATCCCTTGTGAGACTCAAATCCTGCATCTTGTGTTTGTAAGGCAAACACTTTGACCATTAGGCCACACTCCCAACCCCTAACAAACAGCCTCTGCAAGTCTTGAACCCAAGACCCTGTACACTACAGTCACAGTAGTTAACCACTAAGCCATCATTGCCTAGCCACAAGATTTTAGAATACCTCACTACCTTATTACACGTAGGACCCTCAGCATCTATCAATACGGTACATCTAGCAGCTATTGCTAACTTTCATAATGGGATTAACAACTCTTCCATTATGTCCCATCAACTCTGTAAGATGTTCAGGAAAAGTATCTTGCATATCAAACTGCCTTTTAAACCTCCATCAGAACCTTGTGGTTTAACTCAAGTCCTACAAACCCTGACTGGTTCACCCTTTCAGCCTTCAGACTCATGTGACATTAAATTCTTATCTTGGAAGACTCTATTCTTAGTTGCTCTCACTTCAGCCAGGACAGTGTCTGAATTGCTGGCCTTGAGAGTCAAAAAAATACTTGATTTTCCACAAGGAAAGGGTCTCTCTCTGTACTAATCCTTCTTTCCTAGCAAACGTTAGCTCAGAGTCTTCTATTAACCAGTCCATTGATTTACCTGTATTCTTTCCCCACTATTCTAATGAAGGGGAATATTTGCTACATACACTATATGTGCATAAACAACTCTGTTTTTATTTGGACAGAACAGAACCATTCAGAAAATCTGATGAGCTATTTATTGCCTTCTCAAGTCCTAGACTGGGCAAAGTTGTCTTTAAAGTGACTCTGTTGAAATGGCTTAGGGATGCTATCACTTTCACCTATCTACAAAACCAAGTACCCCTGCCTTCGACAGTCAAGGCTCTTTCTACTAGATCAATAGCAACTTTGGTGGCCTTTCATTCTAGAGTTTGCATGGATGATATTTGTGCAGCAGCCACTTGGGCTAGGCTGCATACATTTATCACTCATTACAAATTGGATATGGATCCAGGGGAAGAGCATCCTTTGGTTCGATGGTGCTCAGGAATATCCTTCCATAGGGCCACCCAGGACATAAGTAGATGGGGATTCGGTCCTAATCGTAAGGAATGAATGAAGATTTACAACATCAGATAAAGAAGTTATGTCTTACCATAATGTTCCAACTGTGTTGTAGATCTTCATTCATTCATTACATCCCTCCCTCCCCCTACCTGGACTCCTGGTGGATTGGGGGGTCCCATTACAAGTTAGAGAATCTGATCAGACAGGGCCTCCAGTTTGTATACCTGTCCTTTCTTCATTGTTAACACCTTTGCGCAGGGTGGGCAAACTTGATCTGAAGAGACTGGAAGAGGGGCACTATGGGTAGGAATTAGCTCGAGAGCTTTTTGGCTGGCGCAGGCTTGTGAATGGGCCTTGTTGGTTCCGAGGATGGAACCAAAGTCCTAATTGTAAGGAATGAATGAAGATCTGCAGCACAGATGGAATGTTATGGTAAGACATAACTTCTTTTTACATGCCTATGCACCATGTAAGTGAATCTCAAAAATCCTGTAGTTGCACTTATATATTCAATATATTCAATCACCTCTTCCTCATTTCCCTGCCATAGAATAAAAATGTCATAAAAAAACCTATGGTATGTTAAGATCTTGGACATAAAATGGGATGAGAACACATATCTTTTTTCCCATTCTATTAATACCAGGTTGACAAACACCGGTGCACATTTTACACCCATTGGCCCACCTGAAGTCTGCCTGAAATACCCTCCTTCAAACCACAGAAAATTATTTTCTAGTGCTGTTTCATTAAATCCACCAACAGATTCACTCTAAACTGCTGCATAATGCCATCCTGTGCTAAGCAATACAAATAAATGTGGTATTACTGAAAATAGGTTGATCACAGCCACAGTAACAAACAAATAATCTTGATCAAGATTTGCCATTCTTGGCAGTTCAAAGCAATGCCATGAATCTCTTAGCGCATGAGGTTTTGTATTCAAAACTGGTTTTGAATAATAATCAATGAAGGCTGCTAGTGGTTCTGTTTTTGAGCTCCTAACTGCCATTATCTGCCTGAATGGCGTGGTCTGTCTCATTCTTATGTATCTTAGGTATCCCAAATATCAATGGAATAATGGGATTTTCTACCCTAAGATACTCAAATTTAATAGCTGTTATAGAACCTTGACACGAGGCCAGTTTTAGCATATGCTCTGTTCACATCATTTATCGATACTCTTTCATAGGTGTTCTATCGTTCAACAGTTCATACATTTTGCATGTGTAATTTATGTGCTTCATGATAATTACCCCCCCCCCCAATTAGGCTTCATCACTCTGTAGTCTCTGATAGTTCTTTCAAAACTTGTTTTCCTCCTTAGATTAACATGTCAAGTTACGTGTTTTTAAAGTGTGTGGAAATTCAATTTCACGTAGATGTTCAAACATATGTTCTATGGGATTATTGGGTGGTATAAAGGTGCACTTTCACTTCAAAATTGTAGTTCACATCTCACTCAAACCATTGTTTAACTCTATCACAGCATTTACATCTTTATTACTAAAAATAATTTCAAATTGAGCTGCCTTGTAAACAATCTCAAGTTGGTTAATAATTCCACTATATCTGTTTTATAATCAGGAACAAAACTGAAGCCTTTTCTTAATAATTTTACATGTTCTTTTTTGATGTGAAAAATCACTTAAATTGTATATTACTTTATTAAAACAATTTGTAACATGTTCCTGCCTGCTGTTATTCACGCCATCAGTACTTATGCTGTTATGTAACATGTTCCTGCCTGCTGTTATTCACGCCATCAGTACTTATGCTGTTACCTTTAGTAATTAGCACACTGCTGTCCCTCTCATTCTCCCCCTCCCCCACTGTCTCCTTCTGAAAGAACGTCCTCTGGATGCTTCCTGATAGGCACCATCCTGTTAGGGAAATCACCATTGATTCCTCAGACGTTTCCATTTTTGAGATTAACTTACAGGGTGCATAGGCATGAAATGGATTTTTTGGATATATTATTGAGCAAATATGTTAATACTGGTGAGCTGTCCTCATACAGTTTTAGAAAGAAGACATACGTAAATACACTTCTCCACTTTGACAGTTGTCACCCTTACCACCAGTGGAAAAGTGTACTAAAAGGACAAATGGTTAGAACTTTGAGGCTGATGAGTGATGACAGGAAATTTAATGAAGAAATGGCAACCCTGATTGGGATGTTTAAGGAGAGGGGTACCCTATTCATTTGTTATAATATATAATATACCAACTCTGAGATCATACCACAGCGGAGGAAATGGCAAAGTCCCGACAATGGCCCAGTGATTTTTTCCCTGTGAAAAAAAATAGTTGTTCCGGCTGTTCAGCATTCTGTGGTTTTGCTGTTTTGCAGTCGACATAAGAGCATTCACTCTTTTCAAACTTCGGCTATCCAATATAGACCCTGTGACTGTGATATGGGTCGGGCGTTGGCACAATGGTTAAGGTGTTTACCTCACAAACAAGAGGTACAAGTCATAATTTTTCCCTTAGGAAAACTGGATAGGCTTAAACTGGCTCATAACAGCAACTAGCCTAATACATACCTATGAACCTATGATATTAAAGAAATCATTGTATGTTGTGCAACTTATAAACAAAAGTATGGCATCTAGGTCCAAGGATGCCATTTTTCCCATAGACCTGGCCCTTTTTGGCCAATTATTGAGTACAGCACCCCCTTCAGTGTGGACCTGACCAGGCATATGCAACAAGTTGAGCATCCACAGATGTCCCTCACAAAATGAATACAGGGTGTAAACAACATGTCTTACACAGACTGCCAAAATGCCCTGTCCCTGTACTCAGTCTCCTACAGACTGCTGAGATGCAGTCTATGGCTGGCCTATAGAACATTCTTTAATCCTGCTCTGATGGAATTGTTGCAAATCTGCAAAACCAATAGCAAGACAATTATCCAATAGAGACCCATCCTCATCTAAAACATAACTAGGGCATGTTGGAGGGACAGGTATGTTTCTCAGACACCACCCCTTCTATGGAATAAGCCTCCCACCCATGTGTAGCAGACTTCTTCATAAAGCCAATTCATGTGTATCTTGATCTAGTGGGTGTAGAAATGGAAATTTACCCCTGGTATGGCACCTATGTGTGCATTAGAGAGAAGCAGCATACAAATGCTTGACTATCCATGCCCAAGTCCATATATACAGCATAAAATAACTGCTGGGCATCATAACTTGTCAGATACGTTGATAAAGCTTGGCTATACTTGAAAAGGTCCCCCGGGTCGTTAGCATAGTAAACACATATCAACCAACGTGAGTGTGTGTGTGTGTGTGTGTGTGTGTGTGTGTGTATGTATACATGTATCTCTGAGCAAAATAAATTTGATCAAGTTTTAAATTCTTGTGGTAAGATTGTACTAAACAGCACTGGGCACGGTATGAAAGAGAAAACAACATAAGGTCATCATATTTACTAATAATGCAAGTTTTGGATCAGCAATGCAGAATTGGTGGAAGAATATAAGGAAGAACCTGGAAATGTTCACCAAATGGACAGAAGACTGGCAATGATGGAAAAAAAAAACATGAAAGGAAATGTACTTTGATCATAGTAACCCTGATTTTGTTTATTAGCTGGAAAGAGTGAATGGTTTTGAAAAAAACGGAAAAGAAACTGGGGCTCCAGATTACACTGGTACTTAAAGAATGTTGCAAAGTGAGAGAGATATGACAGCAGCAAACAGAATATTGGAGGGTATCCTTTGTAAAGAAGAATCCAGATGCCAAGAATTTATGCTCTCATTTTACCTATCCCTGATTAGAACAACCATTAGTAGTATACGCAGTTCTAGTGGGAATCTAGAGAGAGAGGCATTAGTATACTGGAAGATGTTAAGAGACAAGCCATCATAATGGTGCATGTGATAAACAGGAAGGGGCAGAACTGGAATTTAGAGGGGGTATTGATCATTTGAGTGTAGATTTACTTATTTATTTTACATTTTGTTTACTGGGAAAGTCTGACTTGGAACAGGGCCAATTTTCAGTGGATGCCCGGGGAGAAATGCTCCAGACTCATATTTTTACAACATAGGAGGAAATAGGAGCACCTGGAGGAAACCCACATGAATGCAGGGAGAACATGCAAACTCTGCATGAAGGCACCCCAGCTGAGAATCGAACTGGAGAACCTCTGCGGTGAGGTGACAATGCAACCACACCACTGCACCATCCATGTGGATCCACAGAGACTGATAATAGTGTGAGTGCAGTACAGAATGTTCTGTTTGGGGAAATGTGAAGGTGTTGCCTTGAGGACAAAAGAGAAGTCAGAGAAGAAGGGAAACATATAGTAAACTTAAGTGTCAACTGCTTGCTGGATCTGTGAAGGCACTTTGTCCAATGTGGTTGCAGGTCCATGAAATAAACTTTTAGAAAAGATGGTGGAGTGGAAGTTAAATGAGAGATTCAAGAGGATAAGTGGGTGTTGAAATGATGAGGAGGAAAGAATTGTTGGAGGTGAGATAGAATGCTAATAAAAGTGATGGTGGACAAAGGAAATTTACTGCCTATTATCCTAATACATTGTCCTTTAGAAGGCTATTACCCTTGATAAGTACTATAAACCATAAATAGGAAGGGAGGCATCTATACAGTCATTCACAAAATGTGTTTATAGCTCTATTATTTTTACAGACAATAACTCTTGCTATTTGTCTCAGTAATTAGATACTTCTTATCAAGGCTGCATTACATTTTATCAATGTGAATTTTTAGAATTTCTGGAGGTACTTAACTACTGCAACTTCCATTTACTTAATTCTTGTGATGTTGGAAATCACTTTTTCTAGCCACTGAAGTTAATTTTTATATCAAGAAACCAGATTATTTCATTCTCACAATTATTATTCTAAATTAAAATGTTCACCAAAACTGCATCGAGTATTTGATGACATATCCTGTCCTCTACCAGCTCTCTGCTTAATTAGAATAAATGTTAGATTTCATTTCCTTATTATGTGGCCTTAAGTATCAATCGAGGAATGCTTTGTTTTGCTCTTTCATGAGCTGTCATGTCTATCCCACCTATCTAAATCCAATTATGCTTCCCTTTCTTTGCAAACAAGTCAGTGATGGGCACAACCCATAATTTACCAACAAGGAAAGCTTCTATAAGTCTTCACAATTAATAGTGCATAGCCTTCCTGTCAGCAGTGCGTGAAATGATTACAGTGGGTTTATTACTGAGATCCAGCCTAAAGCCTGGACATAAATGAGTTCTAGGTACTGATCATCTATGCTATTTTGAAATACTCACTATTTTCAAGATTTTTCACATTGTGACTGTCTGATAATTACACTTCAACTCTAACAATCTTTACCATTTTCGCTGATATTCTGAATGTTTTTACTCTTTTAGTGTTCAACATACATACAATATTTTAAATATAAATTCATAATCTAAGCATTATATTCAGTTTTGAGCATTTTATGCTCGGTTGTAATTGTAGGGCACAAACTGCCTACGCCTCACATCTTGGCTGAACAAAGCATGACTGACCCACAATAGTCACCCAATTAATGACAAATAAGTAAAACATGACTAATGATTAATTCATTTGGGGAAATTGCAATCATAGCACATTGTATGCAATATACACTTCAGTTAACAAATAAGATTTTTCCAAATGCCATTTCACTGTACCCATTGGCCATAATGGTATACAACAAAGTATAAATTATCACTGAAATTAAGACTTTTTAAATGTTTAAAGGTTATCCCCACAGCCACCATGCATAAGAACCCTTTACCACTTTTCTTCCCTTCTCTATGTTGTAATTCTGATTCAGCACATCCTGAGTAAAATAAAAAAATTCTGACAAACAAAACTAAGTTCTATTCAGAAGGATAAAACAAAATTGTCTTTGTTGTGCACTTCTGCAAAAAGTGATATAGCTGTAACTTGAATCTACAGTTTTCTTAATAGCCACATAAGCAAAATGATACTTAACAGACTACTTTTAATCATGCCTCAGAAAATAAAGGCAAATGTACCATAGTCATACACACACGCACACACCCACACACACACACACACATATACACACACATACACACACACACACACACACACACACACACACACACACACACACACACACACACACAGATACACACACACACACATACACATATATATATATATATATATATATATATATATATATATATATATATATATATATATATATATATATATATTATATATATATATATATATATATATATATATATATATATAGATATATATATATATATATATATATATATATATATATAGATATATATATATATATATATAGATATATATGTATAGAAACAATGGCTGGGGTACATTCTGTGTGGAATCTGCATTTCCTCCCTGTGTTTATCGGGTCCCTATTAAGTATTTGAACATTTTAAAGTTCGAATGTCATATGATCGACACAATATGATCGAACTTTAAAAAGTTTGAAAGTGAAAAGCATCGGCTCCGTACAGTGCAGAATGGGAAAATTTCCATTTTCTGTACTGAAGTGCGATCTTGGAGTTGGTATATTTAAGTGAGGGGGGGGGTGCAGGATGCGTTGAGGTAAGTTTTTTTTTAAATTTATTATTATATTTTCGATGTTTCAAACTTCGCTCATATGTTGTTGAGCATATGAGGTTTGAAGTTTTGAAACTTCAACTATATAATATAGACCCTCTTTGTCGGGGTTGTGGGTATCCTCCAGGTGCTCTGGGTTCCTCCCACATTCCAAAGATATGCAGTAGGTGGACTACACCTTAAATTGGCCATAGGAGTGAGTGCGCACGTGACTGTGTTGTATGGAAGAACAGCTGTGGCAGGCCTAGATATCCAGTGGTGTGAACCTTGGCTCTAGATGATTGTCACTGTAGAAATGGCATCCTGACCCCATCTGCAAAAATAGGAAAAAGGGTAATTAGTCAACCATCGTTATGTAGGAGGAAATAAAAGAACTTGGAGTCATAGGGGCATGCAGATTCCACACAGACAGTAATACCAAGTGCCCACCCATCAAACCAGTATTTCCCTTGAGCAAACCTCCTTTACTACAAATTATTTCCTGCTCATTTTCCTAGAGTTCAGTAAAGCTTGGCATCCTAGCTTGTGTTCCAGAAGTGTTTTACTTGTATCTGGTACCATCCAGGCAAAGCTAAGTACTTTCGATAACTAAATCACTCCTGCTTAAGTTATTTTGCGTGGTCACTATAGTTTCCTGCTTTTGTTGTCAGTTTCACTGCATTTTTGTAAAAACAATGTTGCTCTTTCTCTCAGTTACAAACAATGTTGCTCTTTCTCTCAGTTACAAACAATGTTGCTCTTTCTCTCAGTTACAAACAATGTTGCTCTTTCTCTCAGTTACAAACAATGTTGCTCTTTCTCTCAGTTACTGCTGTAATTCTGTCTGCAAGGAATTTCCAACTAGTTGTTCAATTGGTTTGTGGACAGAAAGATGTATCCCTGATGACTGATAAATAAGCACACTAGTGCCAGTGTTGAATAATAAAGGGGACATTGACAACTGTGGGCAGTGCAGAGGTATCAAACTCCTGTCATATTGCATGAAAGTTCTGGAGATTGATAAGTGAATATGCAGAGTAGTAGAAAGTAAGATGGGAGGTGAGTATTTTGGATTCAGATCAGGATGCAGTACAACTGACTTGATGTTTGCAGTTAGACAGATATTTGAAAATAAGCTAGAGATGAGGAAAGACTTCAAACGGGCATTCCTAGATTTGGAGGAGGTATATGGCAACTTCCCAGGAAAGGTGATTTGGGCAGTCGTGTGTTTTTTTTTTTTTTTTTTTTTGAAGTCCCAGAAACATTGGTAGAATTAGTGCAAGCTGTGTACCAGGGCCCAATGACTCAAGTATGAACAGTGTTTGATCTTACAGAGGGGTTCCCAGTGGGAGTGGATGTGCATCAGGGTTCAGTTATGAGCACACTGCTGTTCATACTGGGGATGGACTACATTAACAAAGAGGTCAGAGGGGACACAACCTATGTGGCATATAGGCAGACTCTGAGCAAGAACTTCAACAAAGGATAGGGGAATGGAATGCAAAACTGAAGGCAGATGAGATGAAAATGAGTACAGATAAGACAGTTGTTATGGCAGTAAAAGGGAAAAATCAGAAGAAGCTGAGAATTGAGATAGAAGGGAAAATAGTGGAACAGGTTAACTTCAAGTATCTGGGAGGGGTGGTTGAGGAGTAGGGAAGTCTGAATGAGGAGGTCAGAGCTAGAATCAGAGGGGCTGCACCCAATTAGTGCAGAGTGTTAGGTGTAATATATTACAGAAGAATGCCAAAGAAGCTGAAAAGTAAGGTGTACAAAACAGTGGTGCAACCAGTACTACTGTACAGTACAGAAACTGCGACTGAGGCAGCTAGTGGTGATGGAGATGTGGTGCCTGAGAAGGGTGGTGGGACACACACTGCAGGACAGATGTAGAAACATGGGCATAAGAGCAAAAGCCAAAGTAGCTCCAGCTGTAGAAAAGGTCAAAGAAAACATATTACTGTGGTTCAGGTACATATGCAGAAAAGCAAAAGACAATCTGGTGAAGAATATTTGGGACAGACAGGAACAAGGCAATATGAAACAAGGGTGTCCAGCAAAGTCTTTATTTGAATATTATGGATAAGTGATTAGTTAGGTTCTAACATTAGCCGTTTGGAATCTGACTGACCTAGTCTTATTATCCAAATGTTTTAACAAAATATTTAAACTAAGAGTTACCAGTGTATCAAAGAAAGCACTTTTGCATAATGTGCTTCCTCAGATCATCTATAATAAAGTATATATGGTATTAAAATCACATTATAGGTTCATAGGTTCATAGGTAGGTACTAGGCTATCAGTCCAAGGGCCTATGTAAGCCTAGCCAACAAGGTTCCCTGGCTTACGCCACCCAAGAAAGTTATTTCCTGTGCCACTGTCGAGCAGAGACACAGAAGTGATCCCCAGGGTGTATTTCCTATTTCCCATCCACTTATCAAGATTTTTCCTGAAGAGTGCTAATGAAGAACTTTGCTTGACATAGATGGGTAGCCTGTTCCAGAGTATGGAAGTCTCTGGGATAGGAATCTATTCCTCCAGCATGTCCTGCTTATTGTAGTGAGAAGGTTTAGGTCCCTAGAGCATGTAACTCAGAGGGATTGGGATTTCTTTAGGTGTAGCATGTCCAACAGCTATGGGTTTGACATAGCTTTATATGTTAGGCCGAGATCACCTCGAAGTAGGCAATATGCTATGGAGTAAATCTGGAGTTTTTTGAGATGGTCGGTGTAGGGCATTTGTTTGAGGCCAGTTATCCTCTTTGTGAGGTACTTATATGGCCTTTCCAGCTGCTGCAGATGTCTTATGAGGTACATTCTAAAAGGGGCATTGTACTTTATAATGGGTCTAATGAGTGTCGAGAACAGGGGAACAATGACCTATTTTTTCCTGGATCAGAACCCTTTTATGATGAGGTGTGCCACATAGAAGGACTTCCTGACTACTGTGGTGATGTGACTGTCAAAGGAGAGACTACTGTCCACCTGGGTCCCAAGGTCTCTTATCACACATTCAGTGTTAAGTGGATTGCTGCCAAAGTGGTAGTTCATGGGTACAGAGTTTTTGCCAAAGGGGATTACACTGCACTTTTTGGCATTGAGCTTGAGGTCATGGCTCTGACACCAGGCATCTGTCTCAGCGAGGCTGTTCTGTAGGCTGTCCACATCATTTGAGGACTTGACTATGGCTCCTAGTTTGCAGTCATCTGCGAACTTCATTAGCCAGAGGCCTTCTGTGTTAGCCTGTACTTCAGAGAAGTAGATACCAAACAGGAGAGGTCCCAGGACTGAACCCTGTGGTACTCCACTTGTCACTGGTTTGAGGTCAGATTTGGAGTCTGCAACTTTTACAGTGTGAGTTCTGTCAGTGGCAGTTGGCAACCCATCTTGTGATTTAGGGATTTATACCTAGTTAAGTGAGTTTAGCTATAATTCCAGAATGGGGGATGGTGTCGAAAGCCTTGATGAGGTCAAGATAGGCTGTGTGAACCACCTTACCCTCATCAACGGCTTTGATGACTGCTTCAAAGAAGTCAATCAGGTTCAGGAGGCATGATATGCCTTTCACAAACCAGAACTGGGTGGGATCCAGAGTTTGGAGGTTACCAATGTCTTTGTTTAGGAATTCCATGATGATACGTTCCATGGCCTTGCAGACCAGGCTTGTCAGGCTAATAGGGTGATACTTCCCAGGATCAGTGGTGGCTCCCCCTTTGTGGAGTGGGATAACTGCTGCTGTGTGCCATTCAGTGGGCACAAAGCCTGATGTGAGGCTATTATTGAATATGGTGCTTAGTTGGGGAGCCAGTTTGTTCTGAAGTTCATGTAAAACACAGCCTGGGATGTTGCCTGTTTCCATGGATGCTGTGTTTTTGGGTTTAGAGAGTGCAGCGTTTACCTTCGTAGTTGTGATTACAGGGACTCTGCATTCTTCCTGTATAGATATGGGCCCTTTAGGGGGTGATGGGGGGCTAAAGTTAGCACTGAACCCATCTGCCAGGATGTTGGCAATATCTGTTGGTTTTGTAATTTTCATGCCGTTGTGCTGTAACTCAGAGCAGATCTGGGTGTTGCCATCGTGATTCTTGACATAGCTATAGGATGCTTTGTGGTTGACTTTAGAATTAGTGGTGATTTTGTTTTCGTACCTAGCTTTGGAGGATCTTATAAGGGATCTCAGCTTCTTATTGAGGCTGACCAGGGAGCTCCTCCACTCATGGGATTTTACTCCCTTTTGCAGTAGTTTCTTCTTTCTGTTGTACAGTTTGTTTATGGCAGGGGACCACCAGATTGGCTTACTTTTTTTGGAGGATAGCGTCTTGGTTCTGTTTGGGATAGCACGATCCATGCACTTGTGTACGTGCTTATAGAGTGCATTTGTGTAGGATTCAGCAGTTGTAACTGTATTGTCCATCTGCATGGGTGTCATGAAGTTCACCACTTTTGTTTTAAGAAACATGACGTTGGCTTTGGAGAAATTTTTTACCGTGGTTTCCTTAATGAGTGGGGGTGGGATGTGGATATCAAAGATGATTAACTTATGTTCGGATCGGACTAATGAGGAGTTGACTTCAGGTGTGGAACACCGGTCACTCGTTGGTAATGACTAGGTCTAGGATATTATTTTGTAAAAGTGGTCAATGTGTAAGGTTTAATAACCAGTGAATTTTTAGGTAGAATGAACCGCGTTTCAAGTTTGACGTTCCTGCTTTTTTAACACTTGTAATATCCTGGAGAAGTACTGTTTAGTAAAATTCGTTAATGCTTTAGCTGTTAATGAATTGAGCCACCAACTGCTTTACTTTTATAAAATCTCATGCTGTTTGACTGCTGTACTCATATCAGAAAAAGAAATTTTTAAGGCCACAGTGCTTATCCATTTTTGAATAAAACTTTTTTTTTTTTTTTAAAAGAGCAACCTGCATCTTAATCTTCAGAAAGGAGGGGATGATATAAACCTGATAATTTAATTTGAATTATTATAGGCAAGAAACTTTTAGGATTAAGAAGGCACTGCTGGCCCATCATATTTACTGAAATGCTTCCTAGAAGCTTGCAGTTTTTTGCATGACCCTTTACCCTTAAGGGACAGGTGGAATCCTACCAATTTCCTCATTCACTATTTGTGGTAATTCTTGACTTTGGATTATATGAAGATAGATGTTATAGAACTTTCAGACTATTTGTGTCAGGCTGGTATGAGCCCAGTATTGCACAAGATATTACCATCATCGGGGATCATACCACAATATGAGCAAAAACAAAAATTTGATTTCAACAATTGTCTGTCATTCTGGTGTCATTCTAAGGGGATCCAATATCTGTCATCTTGGGAGAACATGGTTAACAGGCCACGTTGATTTGTAAAGGATGGTCAGCACCTGTCACATCTAGGCTTTCAAATACTGGCTAAAACTTTATCCACCCCATAGTGCCTTTTTTCAGGCAATGCCAAATTGACAGATCTGCTGACATATCAAATCAACTGAACCTCAAGGTGTTACTGCTCAATGCCAGGAGCCTAAATAAAAAAAACTGCACACTCTCCAAGCCTTACTAATACTCTGGAATATAGACAACTGCACAGTTACCAAGACATGATTTAAAGATGCACAGAGTACTGCAGCAGTGCAAAGTTTCATCACCTTACATCCTTTTAGAACAGTTGCTGCAAAGGGCTAAAAGTGGATATATCTCAGTATACATCAGTAGCAAGCATACCACCAAGGATGACATGTTGACGTTCCTTGACTTGCAGAAAACCATAGAAAAAATCTTGTAGCATAACCTAGCCAGCTACAGGTCACTCTCCATGTCCCAAGGAGCTCATAGTGCATACTTGGACCTATTGGATACACTTACTATCCAACCTAACCCCCTACTCATGGGTACTTTAATTATCCTCCTATAGACTGGAAATCCGAAATGCCCTCAAATCTACAGGCAGAGTGTTTCATGGACTTCATAAATATAAACACCCTTAACCAAATAGTGAATATGACCTCTACAGGTCCCTACATATTGGATTTCAAACTCACAAATATAGAACAAAACTGCACACCCCCAACCAATACATTTCTCATCCTCCCTGGTAAAGTCTGACCATAAAACTTTCTCCTTCAAAATCCAAATCAGCTTTCATTAAGTTATGATTTGTCAAAATTTGATGCTCCACCAAACCCTAAGAATACCGGAGCCTGCACTGAATTGCTCTCAGAAATTTTGTACAACCATGTAAGTGGGGTTGCTGTATCTACTAGAAGTAAGGCCAGAACTAGTCCTAGAAACAAACTTCCCTGGTGGCATCCCAAATTAAACAGGATATACAACAAAAGGAAAAATATGGCAAAAATCAGGAGCTATAGTTCCCATAAAGATAAAAACTCTCTCATCAAACTAAATAGGAAATCAAGAGGGCTTTTATATCAAAAAAGCCAACCTTGAATTTAAGATTGCCTCCCAGGAAAAGATATCTTCATCTGTGTCAGAAACCTCAATGGAGCACACAGCAATGTGCTGACTTGGTGGTTAAGGTTATCACATTCACTGAGCCTGGCAATAAAATGAGCCTGTTATTAGACAAATGCAGTTATAACTTTACCCCACCCCCACCCCCAACCATCCCCCAAGAAATACCTAAAATATAACTCCTCCAACTATAACTAAAAATTAAGTACTGGCTGTCCACACTAAAGTCAAGATCATGACCTTAATGAACTCCAGTAACATCCCAGGATGCCTCCTGAACAGTCTAGAATTCAACTTATCAGGACCACTTGAGTCATTATTTAACTCTTAAATTAGGCATTGTCCACAAGAATATAGGACTGCATCTATCATCCTCATAAGGAAGGACCTTCAACAGATCATGGAAACTACAAACCTATTTGTCTGGCTAGTCTTATTTGCTAAGCCATCTACTTCTCAGATGTCAAAGCCAATGTCAAAGGCCTCTGGTTAACCAACTTTGCAGATGACTGCAAATTGGGAGCAGTCATTGAATCCTCCCAAGATGACAATACCCTCCAGGAAGGTTTAACACATGCAAGTGTTCTGTGACAAAGCCATGGCTTAAAACTCAACACCAAAAAATGCAATATAGTACTTTTATGGAAGTCAGATACCCAGTGTAACTACATCATCAATAAAACACCCTTAAACGTTGATTTAATAGTCAGTGATCTCAGAACTCATGTAGTTAGTAACCTAGCCTTTGACCAATATGTATCCGACGTAGTAAGAAAATTCTTCTGTATTGCATGACATCTAGGGCCAAATAGGTCATCGTATGACTGTATTTGTCCCTCATCAGACCCATCATAGAGTACAATTCTCCTTTCAGTATGTACCTAATCAAACACATGTAGCAACTGGAATGTCCACAAAGGTCCCTTACAAAAGAATTACAGGAGTAAACAAAATGTCCTACACTGCACAAGTCCAAGGATAAAAAAGTGCCCAGTCCTGATGTGTGATCTGGTGCCAAGACTGGATAAAATGGTTGTGCAGAATCCTCAAGACATGGAAACATTCCTACAATGGGATTAGGCCTGACTGAGGAGAAGGATGCCCTCTTGTTGTAGAATGAAGTAGTAGTCCACAAAAATCACAAAAACTAATAGGTCACAAAAGGCCATAAAGATGATTGAATGGACTGCTGAGGATAAGAAAAAAATAAGTATAGTTATTATGCCAGAAGCCCTGAATTTCTGTTTAGAAGATATTCAAAAAAAGATTATGAGAGAAATTAGATGAAAGAAAAACACTTACACAAGAAAAACTGTCAAAAGCTTCAGATGCAAATTTGTCTTCATTAACACAACAGATCCATAAAAAAATGTTACATAGGCAATGGAACTTTGGACTGCTTGAAAAATTTACAACTTCCTGTAGCCCTGTGGCAGCAGGTGTAAGTGTAGGTACTAGGGCTGGAGTACAGAGGGTCCTAGGTTCTAATGCAGGATATACAACCTTTATCAATAGAGAAGTAGTAAACCTCCAGACAGTGGACCCAGCCCAGTTTGGTTTTGTCAAAGACAGATCATGCCTACTCTACCCTGTGGACTTCTTTGAGAAGGTCACCAAAGCGATGGATGAGGGCAAAATCATTCACACTGCCTACCTGACCTGACCAAGGCATTTGACACAATACCACACTTGGGCATTGTTGACAAACTCAACAGGTTAGGTACAAACCTGTATGTCACCTGGTGGATAGCCAACTGGCTCACAGACAGGACCCAGGAAGTTAGAATTTGGGAGTCCACCTCTACAAAGAGGCCAGTCACAAGTGGTGTCCCTCAGGGATCAATTCATGGACTGCTCCTTTTTGCATTTACTTCTCAGAAGTCAAGGCCAATGTCAGTGGTCTCTGGCTGACTAATTTGCAGATGATTGCAAGTTAGGAGCTGTCATTGAATCTCACACTGACACAAATGTTCTCCAGGAGGGGCCGACACATACAGACAACTGGTGTCAGAGCTATGGACTAAAACTAAATGCCATGAAATGTATAATAGTATCTTTTGGGATGTCATTCATCCCTGGTAAATATTATATTGATAACACACCCCTTAGAGCTGACCCAGTAGTTAGGGACTTAGGGATACACATAGATAGTAATCTAACCTTTGATCATCACGTGTCTACAGTGATGAGGAAATCATTCTATGTTGTGCAACTTATAAACAAAAGTATGGCATCTAAGTCCAAGGAAGTCATTGTTCCACTGTATTCGGCATTCATCAGACCTATCATTGAGTACAATGCCACCTTTGGTATGTACCTGACCAGGCATATCCAGCAACTGGAATGTCTACAGTTGTTCCTCACTAAAAGAAAAGTAATATGTCGTATGCAGACCACCTCAAGGCCCTATCCCTGTATTCTGTCTCCTACAGGCTTTTGAGGAGAGATCTATGCCTGGCATACAAAGCATTGTCAGGCCACACTTTCATGGACCTCCTGCATATCCACAAAAAAAAAAAAAAAAAAAAAACAGCACCAGACTTACCCATTCTAAAGACTTAAACCTTACCTTTGATATAAATAGGACCTGCTGGAGAGATAGGTATGTATCCCAGAGACTACCCCCATCTATGGAACAGGCTCCCCATCCATGTAAAGCACAGATCCTCCCTAACCCAATTCAAGAGCAACTTGGACAAATGTTTGGGAAACTGGAAATTCATCCCTGTTTTACCACTTATGTCTCTAATGAACACAGTAACCTGTAAATGGTTCATCTCCCAGGCCCATTATTACAGTTATCAAGGGCATCAGAACTTGTCAGAGATTTGGGATGCATGGCTAGGCTTAAAAAGGCCCTTGTGGTCGTTAGCCTAGTAAACACTTATGAAACTGAACAAAGGAAGTGTAAAGAACAAAACCTAGAGATTTTTGAAAGGTATATAAAATAAATAAGGACACGGGAAAGAGAAAGAGATCTGATATAGTGCAATAATCATGCAAAGGAGAAAGCCAGACTAATCAATACGAAAAGCAACTCCAAATATATTTGAAGAAAAATAGAGGCAAAGGCACCCAGATAAGGAAAAACTCAACAATACAAAAAATAAATAACAACATGAAGTGGGAATTTTGAACAGAAGAATTGTAAAGTAGAAGTTAAACAGAAATTGAAGATATAGAATAGCTGCAAAGTGAATGATTTAGAGTAGAAAGTCTTACGCAGGTCATGTTACAGCACAATGGAACGATGACTGCCAAACTAAGGAGAAACAGTTGGAGAGGGAAACATCAGAAGAAGAAATAGACATGGAAAAGAAAAAGAAAATAGATTTGATATGGTACGATATTTATGCAAAGGAGAAAACAAACTAATCAATACAAAAATGAGCACCAAGGATATTTGAAAAAAACATACAGGCGAAGACATTCACTAAACAAAAAATAAGAAAGCAAAGGTGGAAAGAAGAAGAGAAGATTAGTAATGGAGATAGAAACTGAAATTGTGGATTATTTGCAAAGCGAGTGGTTTAGTGTTGAATATCCAGCTCAGGTAAAGTCACCACATGATGGTACAATGAGTTCCCAAATGAAGAAGAAACGAGTGGAGCAGGAAGCATCTGATCACTTGCAGCATGATGATGCTTTGGAGCCTTTAGTAGAAAACCAGTACAAAAATTTAGGGAAGGAAGAGGAAACAGTGGCTACTATGATGCAGACAATGTTATAGTGTGATGGGCAAATGGGTTTCCATTCAAAGGAGCACTGGATGATACAGGATGCAGCTGGAGAGGATACGTGACAGGAAGATGTTATGGAACTTTCTGTAGAATGCCCACAGGAAGCAGAGAGCAAAGAATGTGCCCTGGTTTAGGAGAACATGATCTAAGGGAAGAGTTGCTTGATTTAATACAGATGGATAGACATATTCAGATCGATGATAGAAATAGATTACAGAAAGTCAATAATGTCCAAAATGTTAGAAGTCTGGTAAAACAGATGAATGCAATAAGCAAGACTGATATAGCAGGAGTAAATAGGATATATTACTGCACAGCTAAACTAATAGATAAAGTTTTACCACCAAAATACAAAATAATAAGGAAAAGGGAAAAAATAAAACATCATAATGGAAGCATCAAATAGAGAAAATTATAAAACAATTAAGACAAGAAGTGTCATTATTAGATAAATATAGAAGAGGGAGCAGATCAACAAAAAATCCTTAAAAAGATAGATGTGAAAACAATGTACAGTATCAGAACAGACCATGACCTATAATACACTATTGCAAATAACAAAGTAATGATATCAGCACAGGCAGAAAAAATGTAGAAGATATGCAGGTAAATATAAAGGAAAAGTACAAAATAAATAATTCTTTAATGGTCCATAACAGTACAAAATAAGTCACTGATGACCCAAAAAAGTTTTAAAGAGAACTAGGAAGCAAAGTAAAACAAATGGAAACACCACCAAAAAGGGAAGAAATAGACACATTTTGGATTAATATTTATAAAGACCCTTTGGAATATAACAAAGATGCTGAATGGATAGAAAATTTAAAAGAACCAGTAAGGAGTTCAAATGCATAGGATATGAAATGACATGAAGTAATCACCAGAGAAATTAAAACAAAATTAAGAAAGGCTCCTAATTAGAAAAACGCAGGTACTGATCCAGTACCTAACTTCTGGCTAAAAGTATTAATATTATTACCCAAAAATTTAGTCCTGTGTAAGAGCTACTTATTTAGTCATCCTAAACAGATATTAAACTGGTTAACAACTGGAAAACAATACTCCTCATTAAGAGTTGACCTGTAAGCCACCTTAAAAACTATACACCAATAGCGTGTCTTCCTATGATGTACAAACTATACACTGGAATTGATGCTGACAGAGTTTATAGTTATTTAGAAGAAAATTCAATTATAGCAATAGAACAAAAATGTAACAAAAGAAAGCCACATGGAACAAAGGATCATTTGCTGCAAAACAAAGCCATAATAGAGAATTGTAAAAAGGGGGAAGCATCCAAGTATGGCTTAGACAGATTACAAACATTTGACAGTATCCCACATTCGTGGATAAAAGAATTCTTACAGATGCATAAGATACAATTTTCATTAATTATATTACAGTGACCATGAAACAGTGGCAAGTCACTTTGAAATTAAGTCATGACAATGGGCAAATTGTTCTCCCTTGGATAAAAATTCAAAGGTGGATATCCCAAAGGGATTCTTTTGTCACAGCTGCTGTTTTGTCTTGCACTTAACCTACTAAACATTTTTTTAGCAGATGAGGTCTTGGTTGCAGTTTGGTTCCCAGAAAACAACCTTGCTGAAAAATTTCTCATCCACTTTTTGTGGATGACTTAAAAGAGTAGAGTTCATCAAATGAAGAGTTCACAGCACAACTGTAACTGGTTAGAACTTCCCCAGATAATACAAGAATACGAATTGGTCTTGATAATGTGCAAAAGCAACATTTAAAGCAGGAGGGAACTAAGAAAATATCAATCTAGGATGGAAATGTGGCATAAAGGAAGCTGAGCAAGAAGGAGTGTATAAATATTTGAGAACTGATGAAGGATCGGCAGTAAAACAAGAACAGATGTGAATAAAACTCACTAAAAATACTTCAGAAAACTAAAACTACTATGGAAAACAGCCTTGACAGCTAAGAATAAAGCCCAAGCTATAAACCAATTTGCTCGCCTGTTTTAACTTACAGTGTTGGCGTGATTGACTGGTCCTAAAAGGTATTGGATCAATTGGAAAGAAAAACAAGAAGAATACTTCGCACTTATCAAATGATATACAAAAATGACTGTCTAGCAAGATTATATATTCCACGCTCGGAAGGAGGTATGGGCCTTGAAATTTATTACAGGTATAGATCTGCAATTGTGGAACTGCATGCATATCTGGTGACCTTATCAGATCCAGCCATGGTGAAAGAAGGAGAAGAAGTCTAAGATGACCTCTCTGCTTAGTTTAGCAGAAGCATTCAGAAGGAAAGTAGGAATGAAAATCATACCAGAAGTAGATAAAAAACAGAAAGCAGTTAAATATGTGAAAAAACAAAAGAAAGTATATAAGTAGAAGGATCATATAAGAAGGAAAGAAATGAGTAAAAACTATGAATATAGCAGCTAGTACAGAGATGTCCTCAAACAACTCCATGTTGACTAGGATTTGATGCACGAATGACTAAGGAGAGAAGAGTTGAAACCAAAAGGTGAGTGGTTAAATAATGGTAGCTCAGGATAGTGGACAATGTACACTTTGGTTTACAAAGTCCATTGAATATGCTGGAGAAACAGACAAATGTAGTTTTTGTAAAAAAGAATTGGAAACAGATGCGTACCTTTTGGTTGTGATATTCTGATGGCAGAGGGTCTGTATACTTTGTTGATTGTTGCGTTAGGGAGTAACCAAACTCTATAATATAGAAGTAGCTGAAAAGCATTGGAAACGTGAACCACAAAGCCTTACAGAGAATAATGAAGTGTATATCACATGAGATCACCCATTATCAGCAATTCAAAAAATAGACTTGAGACCAAAAATAATAGTCCATGAAAAAAAGACAAAAATAGCTCCAATAATTGACATTGCTATGCCTAGTGATTGCAGTGCCGTCTATACAGAGAGACACAAAAACATAAAATAGCAAAATGAGGGCAATGTGGAAGAAAGCTATACAGACAATTCCAATATTAGTAGGAACAATGGATCTCAAAAAAATAATTGACAGTCGTATTTAGATATGCTGCCTATACATGCAACTAAGTATGAACTGCAAAAGGAGTCACTTCTAGGCACATTGCAGGTGCTGCAAAGAGCACTTTTGACTAACATCAAAGATTGAAACAATACTGCTTTGCAAACTTTAATCAGACCCTGACTTAGGAATGGGACCCATTCCTGTCACTGTATTAGAAACCTAAATGACTTGGAGAAATTAAACCAACATTAGCCTAAATGCTGTTGCTTTAATGTTATATCAAAAAGATTTCAATGTATCTACATCAGTTTCCACTTATGCCTTAATTCCAAATAGAGATAAACTCTTCAGTTACAATTATCAGACTTACTAACCATCCTTATCTACTCAAGTTCATTGCATCATAGATTGGTAGGAGTGTGCTAAGATTTTGGCTAAAGAGATGATACAGAAGCTTAGTTATGTCACTCAGTACAGGTCATTTACATAACCCAGAACCTAGATGCAAATTTGTGGCCAGACATGCAATCATTCCAGCTGGTCTTAAATGTTGTCAGGGCAATAATCTGCTTGATATGTAAAGGGTGCCTGTTCCGGAGATTGTGGACATGTTGGGTTAAGTACATGTTATCTAATCTATTACTGATGTGTTAGTGCTGAATTTTGTCTCTACTATGGCATTTGCTTTAGGATTGGGTGCTTTTTATGTGAATGAGTTCAAAAACTGTGGAGTTCTTCATATCACATAATTCTAAGCAGAAATTACTCCCCGGGGGGCTGAGTAGAGGGATAGTACTTTTAGACTGTCAAAAAAGCTACAGTTACAAAGACCAGAAATCTTCTTGGTTAGGAACACTGAGTTCTCTCAAGTTGGTTTTGGCACTTAGGAAGGCACATTCTAACAGAGGTAATATATTCAATGAAGGGATGAATAAAGTGGGACTATCACTTCCTTGGACTTTGTAAAGATATGCCAAAGGATAAGCTTTGCATGGTAGAAGGATTTTCTAACAAACAATGTTAAGCAAAGCAGGGCTTCCTAGCATACATACCAAAGTCCCTGATAATTCAGTATTATTTAAGTCAACTGCTCTCTATATGGTATGCCATGGTTATGTTAGATTTAGCAAAGGAAAATAAATAACACTTGTTGGAATTGAAGGTGTGCTTATAATTAACATATCAAACATTTATCTAATCACATCCTTGCTGAAGAACTTAAGTTATCAGAATGTGATTTGATAGCCACTTCTTGTTTGCAACTATCAACAAACTTTGTTAGCCATAGGATCATAGGAGGTTACTAGGCTACTGGTCCTGAGGCTCTTATAAGCCTAGCCAAGAATTTAGCCCATGTTTAGACAAGTCAACACTCAAAGCCCCTGTGCAGCAGGGATACAGGTGGAATCCCATGGATATATTTTCTGTTTCACATCCAGTTGTGCTTAAAAAGGGATAATGAGGTTTTGTGCTTGATGTGGCAAGGGAGTCTATTCCACAGATGGTGGTGTCTCTGGGGCACAAATCCATCCCACCAACAAGTCCTATTGGTGTCCCAGACCAGGTTGAGGTTGTGCGTGCGGGTTACTCAAGCGGAGCTTGACTTGCAGATATGCAGCAGTTCCATCAAAGCAGGGTTTGAGATTGCTTTGCATGTCAGACAGAGGTCACCTCTGTGGAGTCTGTATGAATCTGATTAGAGGGACAGGGCTTTTAGCCTATCTGTGTAGGGCAGATGTTTGAGGCCCTGGATTCTTTTGGTGAGGAACCTCTGTGGTCTCTCCAGCTACTGCATATGCTTTGTGAGGTACACGCTGAAGGGGCCACTGTACTCAATAATTGACCTTATAAGAGAAAAATACAGGGATGCCATGACCTCTTTGTCCCTGGATGAGATATCCTTACTTATGAGGTGGGCCATGTAGAAAGCTTTCCATACAATGGAAGCAAAATGGTGGTCAGAACTCAGGTTGCTATCAACCAGGATGATCAAATCCCTCACTAATGATTGTGTACTTAGGACATTGTTATTAAAGTGATAATATGTGGGGATGTCACCCCTCCCTAAGGGGATCATGATGCATTTTTTGGCATTCAGCTTGAGGCCATGTTTATGGCACCAGTTATTTATTTGGGTGAGACCCTCTTGGAGGACGTCCACATCACTTGGGGAATTAATGACCACACCTAGTTTGCAGTCATCTGCAGACTTGGTCAGCCATAGCCCACAGGTTTTTGCCTGGACCTCCGAGAAGTATATCCAGAATAACAGGGGCTCTAAGACCGATACCTGGGGTATGCTGCTCATTATGGATCTACTGCTTGAGGTGGCTTCCCCTATTTTTATTAGGTGGGTTCTATCAGTGAACTAGTTTGCTACCCATCTGGTAACATATGGATTGATGCCTAGTTGAGAGAGTTTATCTATTATGCCCAAGTGGGGAATAGTGTTGAAGGCTTTGACCAGGTCAAGGTAGGTTGTGGGCACCATCTTCCCCTCATCTATCGCTTTGGTTACTGTCTCAAAGAAGTCAACCAGATTAAACAGAAATGACATCCCCTTGACAAAGCCAAACTGTCTGGGGTCGAGGGTTTGGGGGTTGCCAATGTCCCTGTTAACGAGGTCCATGATAATTCCTTCCATCGCCTTACAAATCAGGCAAATTAGGCTGATGGGTCTATAATTTCGTGGATAGGTGGATGCTCCACCTTTGTGCAAAGGGATGACAATGACTGTCCTCCACTCAGATGGGACAAAGCCGGTACTCAGGCTTTGGTTGAATAGGGTGCCTATTGGTTCATAGGTTCATAGGTTAGTACTAATCTAACTGCCCTTGCGAGCCATTGTAAGCCTAGTCAATTATCCCTTGTGAGGCTCAAACCCTGCACCTTGTGCTTGTAAGACAAACACCTTAACCATTAGGCTACACTGCTGCATGTTTATGCCAGAGTTCATGTAGGATGCAGCCTGGGATGTTAGCGGGTCCAATGGAGGCTGTATTTTTTGCCTTTGAGAGGGCGGTAATGACCTGTTCCCTAGAGATAAGGTGTTGGGGCAGGTACTGGGGATGTCCTGATTTACTGATGGGGGGAGAAGTTTTTGCTGACTCTTTCAGCCAGTAGATTGACTATATCTACAGCATTTGTCTGTGTGGTGTCCTTGACCACCATTTCTGAACAGATGTGAGTGCTTCCTTTGAGATTGTGGACATATGTGAAGAAGGCCTTATGGTTGTCTCTAGCAGATGTGGCCAATTTGGATTCGAAGTTGGCTTTAGAGGATTTCACTAGTGCTCTTATTTGCTTGTTGCAGCAATTTTTTCCTTTTGTTTATAGTTTATTTATTGCAGATGTCCACCAGGCAGGTTTACTTTTCTTTGAGGAGGATGATTTTGTCCTGTCAGCTATTCCTGATTTCATGCATCTATATAAATGCTCATATAGTACTTTGGTGTTGATTTGGACATTGGTTCCAGTTTCTATGAAGGGAGAAGGGGCTGTGAAGCTGTTTATACCATCCCTCAGGATGTTGTAATCAGCTTTGGAGAAGCTTTTTGTTTGACTCTAGCTAGAGGAGGGTCAGGGGAGATAGTGACTTCGAAAGTGACCGCCTTATGTTCAGAACTTAGCAGGGAGGATGATACTGTAAGGGTGCTGCAGTGGTTACTCATGTTGGTTAATAACAAGTCCAAGATATTATCATCTCTTGTGGGGGTATCAACTAACTGTTCCAAGGCATTTGCATTGACAAAATAAAGGAATCTCTGGGCATTTGTGTTCTGGCATGAGTAGTGTTTCCTATCTATGGCTGGGTAATTAAAGTCACCCAGGATTAGGGTAAAGGGTTGAATCCTGATAATTTGAAGAGGTCCAGATAGGTGGAGCGGGTATCTTGAGTCAAATTTGGAGGGCTGTAGCTAGCTATGATTTGAATAGGGGTCTTGTCAATGGTTAACTGTACCTGGAGTGTCTCCTGGGCATCATACTGTTTGACCAGCCTGGAGGTGTATGTGTCTTTAATATATAATAAAACCCCACCTCCTTTGGCTTTGCTGCCCACAGTTTGGGGTCTGAATGTATGATAGGATGAGTAACCAGGTAAGGCTGGGGTGCTCTCCGCAGCTTTGAACCAGGTTTCTGTGACTGCACAAATGTCAGCATTTTCCAGGGTTAAGAATGCTTGTAATCAGTGCAGTTTCATGTTTAGACTCTTAGCATTTAACAGCATGACCTTTAATTTGCTTTTTTTTAAATTTTTATGTTGGTAGTATTGACCTCATGGCTTTTCCTAAAAAAGCACTATGGGGGAGGCAAGGGCCTTTGCCAGAACTCTGAAACTCAAGTGAGACAGATTCAGGTCATCTCTCGCAAAGCATCATGGTCTGTTGATCATATCTTCCCAGGCTGTCAGGCACTGGATCCCCCTAGAATGACACCAGAAACTAAGCCAATTGCTAAAGTCAATCATTTTCTGTTTGTATTGAGACATAATTCTGGGTGACGGTAGAATGCTGCTTAAGGCTAAGGGCATACCTGCCTGAAACACATATTCAGTGATCTGAATCATGTCTCTCTTCATATAGTCCAGGGGGGTATGTCTCAAGTCATTCACGCCAATATGGACTATGACAGAGTCATAACAGTATCTTTTGTTGAGAGACTTGCGTGTGTAATATGGCAGATTCTGGCACCTGGCAAACAACTAACCCTGACTTTCTCCTTATCCAGCCTGGTGAGAGGCAGATCTGTCTGTCTCACAAAGGAGTCTCCTATGACTAATATGTTGGGTTTAGGGTTAGGCCTTAGTGATTGTGAGACACTGGTGTGTGGACTATGCATGGTATGCGGTATGGAGGGTTGTGGAGTTCGCATGTGTTTTTGCCTCTGAGGTCGTCTTTGTTTGGGTTTGTTTTTGTTGAGAACCTCCGCATATGTGGATGTGTGTTGTGTAGTTGTGGGTGGTGTTTGAGGTGTAGTGATTGTGTTGACATCCTTCTCAGATCCAAATATACTGGCTTGTGAGGGAGACAGCATAGACTCTAGCTTCTTTATGTAATTGCATCTCTCACAAACTAGGTGGTAATAGTAGATGGTTGTCCATGTACATGAGGCAGTTGCTACACTGTCTTACCATGCCCATATCAACCAGGCTGACAGGAGAAACCATAGGAAATTGCCCATCCATATTTGTCAGAATCTGAGGGAGAGAGGCCAGGGAGAGCTAAGGGGTAGGCCTAAAGCCCAAGTGCTTAAACCAAAACTAAGAGGCTTAGAATGACACTTAAAATTTGAACAGGCCAAAAACAAGCATTAATAAATGCAGAAGAGAAGATGCAATTGAACACTTTAGATAACAAGTAGCAGAAAAACCAAGATGAAGTAACAGAGTAAGAGGAGGAAACACAAATACTGTAAAAGCAGCTGAATACAGTTTTTATTATTTATTTATTTATTTATTTTTTAGTAAAGTGGAAAGGGAGAAAGGAGAAACAAAAGATAATTCAATGTTAAGAAACTAAGGGGTTGGCCTTCTCAAATGTTTTTTCTGTATTGGGTTAAACGAGCTAATGACACTGGACAGGGAAGAGTGTCCCAGAATAAATTTACACTAGGGACGGGAACCTGCAAAGCCAGCATGGCAGTTCCCCTGTATGACATGCTTTATAGCCAGAAAGAATTACCCTTTCTGGAGTGGGGACCAAAGGAAAATACGTCTTTTTGTGATTTAAAGGCAGCATTGGCCAAGGCTACAGAATTAGTAGCTCTAAGTTTAACACGTCCCTTTGTGTTACAGGCAGCTACTGGACCCAACACACTCTCTCTTGTGCTTTTACAGGAGTGGCCTCAGGGCTCTGATTCTAGAATGGAAAATACTTTATGCCCCATTACATTTTTCAGTAGGAAGATGATACATGTTGAGAGGGGATATCACCTGTGCATTCAGCATCTTTTGGCCATTTACTGGGGTTTAAAACAAACTGAATACCGAACAGCTTTTTCCAAAGACATTATAGTACAGACACTGCCTTATGTCATACAGGCTTTGGTAAATGAGAGTCAGCTAAATAAACTGATTGATGATGTCAGTCAAGCAGTGTTTGCAAAATGGTTGGCATTATTTAGTGTCATGCAAGTTACAATAAAGGCAGGAGATGAGTATTACCTATCTAACTTCATGGGATATGAAGGAAAACGACACAAATGCATTATGCACATTTCAAATCCAAAAAAGTCCATTCTGTCTTCTGATTTTCAGGAAGACAGGCCATCCATCTTTGTTAACTGTGCTCGATTTTGGGACAATGGACAATATCGGACTGGATTTGCAGTAGTACCAGAAAACCCTTCTATGGGACCGCCGACTCTGATTCAGTTACCGGGACACATGTCTGCTCAGCGAGCTGAACTGGAAGCAGTTCTTTATGTGTTACAGCATTTTCCACCTGTCAATATTTTTTTCAGACAGTGCATACGTAGTTAATTCTCTGCGGCTGCATATGTCTACATGGGCAAGGAGAGGGTTTGTTGATAATATGGGCAGACCACTCAAGCATGCTTCTGTGTTACAGACTGTTTGGAATTTGGTTCGTAGTCAGTCCCTTATGGGTTGCTACAGTGTCTTAAAGTTAAAAGCTCATCAAAAAGCTACAAATGAAAATTTTCAGTTGAATAACTATGCTGATCAGATGGCAAAAAAGGCAACAAAAAAAGGAATGCAATTGTATCCTACAGAACACCTTTCTAGTGTACAAGATAAAACCACTGTAGTACATGCCATACAGACATTTTCAGCTCAGAATTTGCAGCATGATTTGCTGCAGATCCAAACTAAATTTGGACTGCAGGAAGAGTTAGAAAAACGTACTCTTGTAGGAGAAAGTCCATGGCAATATTATGCAAAATGTTTTGAAGATGGCTCTAGTCTTCCTTATATACCGTACCAACAAGCATGCCAGTTAGTGAAATTTAATCATCAGGTATTAGGACATTTGGGTACACAAAAGTTATGGCCCATTGTAAAAAACAAATACTGGCATCCATAGTTAAAGAAAATCTGTGATGTAGTGCATGCTGAATGCTTAATATGTTTGCAGGCTTGTTGTTAGCCAGGAATAAATGAAGTTAATTCTATTTTATGTATTTTAAAACTTAAAAACTTAAATAGGTGCAGCTAACTATAATGACAAGCATATAGATTAGTAGGATAAATCAAACAGCTTGGTCAAATGGTAGAGGTAGTAATAATTTAAAATGTATAGTGTAAAATTGTGAGGATTTTTATATAATATACACATGTTTTTTTAAAATATAGGATTATGTCATGTGATATTTTAAAGTGAAGGGAGTGTTAGAGTCGAGGTATCTGATGAAGTCTCACATGATTTGATAGAGACGAAAGGCGCCTAATTCGACTGTGTATAGTTTCACTATTTGACTGTGTGTATCGAGTTCCAGCTACTTTGAATAAATCAGTTGGCTGTTTTAAGCAAGCAACAATTAGTGGTCAGTACAGAGTGCACTGACTGGATTACGCAGGAGCCACCGTTTGTGTATTTTTGCAGTTTAAGTGTGTTTTTTTCCGAAGTTTGTCCTGTGGCTACGATCCGGATGGCTTCTGACAAAACAGACAGTACTCAAACAACCAGCACACAAGATAATGAACCTGGTAATTTGACTTTACTAATCAACCTGCTCTCCCAGTGGATTGAAAACTTATCTACCCAGTTAGATATGATGGGGGACAGAGCTACTTATAGTCAAATAAGCTCAACAGGCCAGACCCAGATGAATCAAATGGGTAATAGTAGTGTGCGTCAACCGAGAATGGATTCAAATAATATCAGTGGAACTAACATGAACTCAAACATATCAGTAAACCAAGGACACTTCATACAAGAGAATAATAGCGAAATGAAAAATGGAACAAGAGAAACAGCGACTAATGTAACATCTTATGCCTCGAGGCTTATTGGGACTCCAAATATAACAAGTTGGTTAAATGAACCAATGATTTTTAATAGAACTGGATCGGTTTCCCAACAAGAGAACCTGGCTGGAGGCAAGGTAACAATTGGCACGAACTTGAAAACATTTGACCACATTTTAGTAAAATATAAAAAATTACAACTGGAAGTAGCTTATTTCCAGGAGAGTATAAAGGAGAGGATAGTCCCAAAAGGGCTGAGAGTATGGCAATACCCAACAGGTTTGGAAGAAGGGTCAACTTTTCATAAAGAACTAATATGCATGTTTGACAGACATGGGTTGGAATTATTGGAACTTATGACCAAACATTATCAGGACAATTTGGTGGTCTTAACAACGGATATACAGAAAATCAACCAGGAGATAGTCAATGATAGTGATTTTGATCGATATCAGTTCGAGTACAACAGAACTTTTGACAGCATTAATCAACTCATGGACAAGTTACAGACTACAAAAGTACGGAAAAAGCAGAGAGTCAGGGTAGCATATAGAAACGGAGTGGCATACCCAAACCCCCCCCCCCCCCCCGTCACAGACATGGAGAACAACAGTGAAGACACAGAGGGAGAGAAGTAGCTCTGAACATCAAGGAGCAGAAATTAGTAACCAAGCAGTTGGATTAATAGCTAGTGTACCCACAACTGAGAACAACGTGGTGCGTAGGAGTGAGAGGATCAATCAAAATAATCCTAAACCTAGAAGCCAACAGGGGTTAAATCAACAGCATAATAGTGGTAACAATGAAAATTTTCATCAACAAACCAGGAACCACACCCCCCGAGGAGGAGACAACAAAAACTCAACAACAGGAGATGGAGGAAATAAACTATGTGGACATAGCAAACAAAAGGTACTGTAATGTTTTAACAAATTTACAGGGCGATTATAAAGTCTTTAATTATACAGAGACTACAATCGAACCGGACATAGTTGAGCTATGTTCAAAGGGCCAGACATTTGCTGTTGCAGAGAAAGCAAAATTAGCCCAAACTTTGATGGACTTAAAATTATTTACACGTAAAATGAACTTAGCAGTTATGATGGGATCAAATGGATGTAATACAAATTAATTTTATATAGCTAGTACTTTTAATCTACCATTACACAATAGTATTGCCTTGTTTGAAAGAATGTGTGAAATTGATTTCAGGTTTAATATTGAGAATAGAAAGATGTTAAAAAATGAAAGGAATATTACCATGCACGAATGACAGGTAATTAATGAGTTGAAAAAGTTACCACTGAGATTCATGAAACCGGATAAGGGAGGGGGGTTAGTTGTCATGCAAATTGAAGATTACAATCATAGAATGGAAAGCTTATTAAACAGTGACACATATAGTAGGGTAACCAAAAATGAGCTTAATATTGCATATGCAAGAATTAAAAGCTACTTAAATGATTTATTTATTGAGGGAAAGGTGGATATAGATATGCATAAATATATGAATATGGTTGCACCACATATTTCCATTTTGTTTGGTGTGCCAAAAATTCACAAGGATTTAGTAAACCCACCTATGAGACCTTTGGTGGACGCACGAAATAGCATAACGTATAGTTGTGCTAAAGTAGTGGATTCGGTTCTAAAAAAGTACATTAGGGATGAAAAGCAGATCTGTAAAGACTCATGGTCCTTCCTAAAGGAGATAAACAATTTAGAATTTAAGAGAGAGCACAATTTTATGACAATAGACGTGAAAGATCTATATACATCCATCCCACACCAAGAGGGAATAGAAAGAGTTGCAAGACACCTATCAAAATCAGGAGCACCTAAAAACGAAATCAGCTTAATAGAGGAACTGTTGGATATTATTTTGAGTAACAACTATATTACATTCAACAATTCCTTCTGCTTACAAAGAGTAGGGGTCGCAATGGGGTCCCCCTGCGGTGCAAGCTTTTCTAATTTGGTGATGGCAAATTGGGAGGATGAATCTATTTATAATAACCCCAGTATAAGAGAATGTATATTCCTCTATACAAGATTTTTAGATGATATTTTTGTCGTCATTAAAGGTGATGAAGAAACAGCCAATAATCTACTTAATTATTGTAACAACACTACAGACTTTTTGGTATTTACATTGAACTTTGGGGACACCAAGATCAATTATTTGGATGTGGAGCTAAGAAAAGACATTGGCAAAAATAGATACATGAGTACCATACATAGAAAAGAAACATACTCTAACAGCTTCTTGCACTTCACAAGTTGTCATCCATTTTATCAGAAGAGATCAGTTGTTAAGGGACAACTTGTGAGAGCTGCTAGAATGATAAGCTTAGAGGAAGATTTCAAAAGTAGATGTATTAAACTTGAAGGAATGTTTCTTAATAAAGGTTACCCATGGAGCTTAATAGTAGAATTAACTGATGAAATTAAGAACAAAAGGGACACAGGGACGTATAGACCGATTTTTTGGTCCGAACAAAATAACATAAACAATCTAAGTAATTTAGCCCCATATATGAACAGTAACAACGGGGCAGTGGGTAAACTTATGACCTATAGTTTTGTGACCACATATAGCATCAATTCAGAAGATCTTAGGAACATCATATATAAGAATTGGTCACTGTTAGAAAACGACCCTTTTATTAATAGAAAAATCTCTGAATTACTGCAGATAATTTTTAGAAAAGGGAAGAACATAAAGTCAATACTAGAAAGTAACATTGAGAATATAGTCAGGAATCCAGGAATGACCAAGTGTGAAATGTGCAATTTTTGTAAGCACATCGACACAGGTAAAAGCTATTGGATTAGGGACAGAAAACATATAACTAAGAAGAAATTTAACTGCCAATCCAAGATGGTCATTTATCTGGCAAAGTGCCAGCAGTGTCCTGTGTTTTACATAGGGAAAACTATAAGAACCCTAAGAGAACTTGTGTACGAACACATCTATAGTATAAATAACAAAAAAATGGAGAATGCACTTGCAAAACATGTATTAGATAAACCAGAACACATATTTAAGTTTTGGGCAATAGATCAAGTGTGCACGGACGGTAGAGGAGGGCCCGACAACCTTATTTTAGAGAAGTTAGAGTTGTTGTGGCAGTTAAATACAAATGCTTGTTGTTATCCAGGAAAAAAATTAAGTTAATTCTATTTTATGTATTTTAAAACTTAAAAACTTAAATAGGCGCAGCTGACTATAATGACAAGCATATAGATTAGTAGGATAAATCAAACAGCTTGGACAAATGGTAGAGGTAGTAATAATTTAAAATGTGTAGTGTAAAATTGTGAGGATTTTTATATAGTATACACATGTTTTTTTAAAAAATAGGATTATGTCGTGTGATATTTTAAAGTGGTATTTAAGTGAAGGGAGTGTTAGAGTCGAGGTATCTGATGAAGTCTCACGTGATTTGATAGAGATGAAAGGCGCCTAATTCGACTGTGTATAGTTTTATTATTTGACTCTGTGTATCGAGTTCCAGCTACTTTGAATAAATCAGTTGGCTATTTTAAGCAAGCAACAATTCGTGGATATTACAGAGTGCACTGACTGGATTACGCAGGAGCCACCGTTTGTGTATTATTTCTGAATTGTGTCAAAGCTTATCAGAAATGCAAGCATTCAAATTACGGTCAAAGGATCCTGTTATGCCAGAAGAAAACCTTCCCTCTGGGACACAAGTATTAATCAAGACGTTCCAGACGGACGGTCCGTGGGATAGTAATTGGCAAGAACCTTTTGAAATAATTGCTCAGTTAGGACCTCTAGTGTACAAAGTTAAAGGAAAGAAAAAAAAAATATTCTTGTTCATAGTGATCAGTTGAAAGTCATTAAGTGACTTCATGTTTTTTGGGGATTTTTTTGTAGACACACGGCAAGTGCCAAATCTGAAACAGTTGAAAAAGCATCTGTGAAAACAACTTTTCAGATTAATACCACTTACTTGGAAAGGTTATATTATTGTACATAATGAAGATTCTGTTTGTTATTGTACTGACTGTACTCATTAGAGCCCTTTGGGTAGGGTGTCAAACAGGAAAAATGCAAGTTTGGAAAATAAACAATGACAATAATACTCTAAAGCTAGGTTGGCGTGATTGCTCAAAAATAAATCATTTTTGTGGAAAAAGACAGCAGGAGAACATCACTAGTCCATCTAATGCCAATTGTACCATTGGGCATATAATAATTCCCAGTAACGTTACCTTTTGGTCCGCAGTTATGGGTCATTATTACATTTGACCAAATAGTCCTAAGGTAACCCTTAAATTTGATTCCAAAGTTTCTATTAAATGTTGCCCATTTCCTATATTTTATTTGGGAAAAGGAGAAAATTCAAAGAAATATCCACCATCAACACACCATCTATTCTTCACTTATGTGAAGAAATGTGGTAATCATACCATACAGGCAATTAGTATTCCTCCCAATAATATGAAAGTACAACTAAATTTTACTACTGGAGTTTCTGTAATATGTACTAATGTCACAGTAATTACAGGGTGCATACATTGGGCATATGTTCTATCAATATTAACGGGTAAACCTGCCTCTGTTCATACAGACCATTTGGTTAAAATCCCTTCTACCTGTAAAAAGGTAGGCAGACAGTATCAAAAGGTTGTAGTCCATTTTAACATCACATTCCCAGACACAGGCAGGTGCCAATATAAAAGGGCTTGGTATGATATTCTGCTAGGAGGCCTAGGCACAGGCATTGGTGCTATTAATGCAGCCAACATTGAAATTCTAACTAATAGTTCAAAAGTAGTGGGGGAAGATATCTCTCAGATTGTGCATTTACAAGCATCTTGGAATCCAGAAATATGGAAGACACACCTGCACAATATAAATTATCAGCAACAATTTTTGGACAATTATGATGCTATACAACTACATCTACATCAGTTGAAATTTGATGGTAACATGACAATTTTTGTAAATTGGACAAAATGCACTATGCAATCTTTGTATGTGGAAATTCAAAAAAATAGAGTACAAACTGAACTTATGCTACACAATGAAAATGTTTGGCGACAATTGTTTAACAAATGGATACCTGATACAGATTGGATTAAGCTGTTTACTAAAGTAACATACTGTACTCCACAATACTCTACAGGAAGGTTTATACATTATAGTGTTACTGATACCACTATTATGTGTCAATTTATTGTTACCTATGATATTTCTCGTACCAGAAGGGTATGAATATTGGTTGCCACAATTTGAAGGTGATTATATAGATATGAGAGGAAAAACACATAAAATTGAGTACTGTACACAGACTCAAAATGGACTAATGTTTGGACAACATTTGCCTGTCCATGAACCATGCTTACTGCAGCATTCTGTTAATTTGTGTAAATGGACTATTATGCCTTCTTCTTTTTAAATGTTTATAGAGTTGGCTCCTCAGTATATTTGTCTGGTTAAAGATCAAGATGTAGGTCATAATTTAAAATGACCTTTTGTAGGATGTTTATCACATGTTGCTTTCCTTACATGGAATAATAAGAGCTATGTGTTTACTGAACCCATAGAAGTGAATATTTCCAAGAACTATGCTAGAGCTGCTAGCTACGCTATTGTAGGCAGAAAAAACTACAGAAATGTTTATCACAGCAGAAAAAACAGCAGTGAGACACTAAATTAAAGTTTTAAACAGATAAAGGAGCAAGGAGACTCTAGAGAATGCTTTTAACTGCAAACTAATCAGTTATATGATACACTCCTTGGCAGGAAATCAGAACAAACAAACAGATGCTTAACAAATGGAGAACATTTCCAGTTAATAACTTTCACATAGTGAAACTACCTAAAATGTGTTACAAACAGTGTGACAGTAACAAAAGTGATTTAACAGGCCCTGTAAGGCAGACAATTTCAGTACAACAGTGCAGATCTGTTTATAGCAATAAAATAGAGTAAAAAGTAGGCAGCAGACAATAAAAAGTGCTAGAAATGGTTAGAATAAGCAATAAGTAGTAACAATAAGCACAAAACAGGATACTTATTGTTATATATCACAGATCAGAGTTGTGGTTGGTGCCTCTCCTCTGTTCAGCTCAGTGTGAATAAGCAGAAATCCTCTCAAAGGTAGGGCTTAAATACCAGAAGGTACAAACATAAAACAAGTTAAAAATATATATATAATCCAAATTATGAAAACATCAGCAACTAAGATGAATGGTCGGTGCGCTAACACAATACAAATGAAATATAATGCTCCAAATAACCGTACAGTCTGAAATATGGCCAGGGTATAAAATATGAGTTTATTAAATAAAACCTATAATTCGGTCAGAGCTTTCACGAGTACTCAGTTCACTTCTTCAGACCATTACATTCATTCACAAATATCCTAAAATATTTAAAAACTCATGGCCCAATCAAAATGTAGAGATTTTAAAAACACATGGGGCAGGATTCACGAAGGCTTGCACGGAGTCTAAGAGTAGTGTAAGACTCCATGCAGCCTTCGCGATCCAGGAACAGCCCTAAATCCCGTGTAAGAGACCAGCTAAAACGTCTCTTACACGGAGTGGGCGTGGATATGCTAATCAACTCACTTGCAGCCGAAAGGCATGCAAATGAGGTAGATTAGCGATCCAGAAAGCCCAAAGCAGCCCGTGTAAGAGCCGTTTTAGCTGCAGAAATGTACTCAGTTGACAACTGAGTATGTTTCTGCAAAAAACACAATGGAGCCATGTCAGCTCCAAATAAAGGGTGCATATGTGTCAGGCAGCATGCCAATGGTCAAATATGTGGCCATTGGCAGGGTACCCCAATGCAAATATAAGAAATAAATATTTTATTTTTCGGTGATCGCCGATGTTTAAACGCAGCGCAGCCCCGCGCAAAAGGGCTGCGCTGTATAAAACATAAAAATGAAGGTTATAAACCCACAAATGTGGGTTTTATACAATACATGGATTTACAATGCAGGGACCAGCAGACCAAAAACAACATGGCCACCGTTTAGTGGTTGCTAAGGGGGGAAACTGAGTCTAAGACATGTAACTGAGCATTAGTAGGCAATCTAATGTAAATGAGTGTTAGGATACTGAATTCCACCGTCACATAGCAAATGAACACATTCTGAGTAGTGTAAGAGATACATAAGGGGGAGGAATAGAGTAGGAGATAGGTGACATCACAGGGGGGAATGGTAGAAAGAAATGCAGTTCATTGGAGGTCAGTGTTACATGACAGATGTTAGACACATATCATGGAAAGAGGAGTGCCACAAGATAAGCATGGGAAAGTCAAGAAATTAAGGTGTACACTGTTGCTTACACCAAAGTTTCTTGCTGGGCGAGCATGCGCACGTGTGCGCACCATGAAGCGCGAGTAGGGCAGTGTGAGCATGTGTAAGGCAGACTGAGCATGTGGGAGCCTGTTGGCAGACTTGTAAGACTATTTGCGCTAGTGTGAGTGCGTTTTAACCCAAATAAGAAGATTCTGAACCGTGTAAGAATGTGTGCGCGCGTGTAAGCCACTGTGAGTGTGTTTCTGCTGGTATGTGCATTGCTCCCCCCTGAGGAAACAGAAAGGAAAAAGGAAGCAACAGAATTAGTAGGAAGCTAGCAGGGAATACTGCTGGAGCTATCAGGTGAAAACAATTAGAAGCAGGCAATTACACAGGCAGAATAGTAGCTCAGCCAAGCACTTAAAACTCTGCAAACAGCAGTGCAGGATGTTTCTCTCAAGAGACACTGCAAGACAGGAGTAAGATATTAGAAGTGAAAACTGAAAAAGCTGAACTCAGAGCAGAAATGCTAGGGGCTGCCATAGCTGTCATAAGGAGACATAGGCTACTTGCTGAGGGTGGTGACAATGCAAATGGTGCCAGACAACCCACAGTGAGGAGACGGAGAAGAGTGTACAGGCCCAGGGTCACCTACCACGGGTTACATGAGCTGGAGATAGTAGACCGCTATAGAGTGGACAGAGACCTCCTGCAGCAAATTGTCGAGCTGTGCAGGCCACGCCTCACACACAGAACCAACAGAGGGGAACCCATCCCAGTGGAAACCAAGGTATGTGTTGGCCTAAGAATGCTAGCAACAGGTACCTTCCAGAGACCAACTGGTGATATGATGGGGATATCACAGGCATCAGCCTCCAGGGTACTGCACCAGTCCCTGGATGCCATGTCAGCACATGTCGGTGATCATGTATATTTCCCCAATGCCGTGAGGTATTGGCCAGCAATATGCGTCTCTTCCAGCAAATAGCGGAATACCCTGAGGTAGTGGGTGCAATAGACTGCACGTACATATGCATCAAAGCACCAGCCGGTGAGCAGGGTATGGCCTACATTAACCGCAAGGGCTTCCCCTCCATCAACTGCCAGGTCATGTGTGAAGCCCAGGGCATAATAATGAATGTGTGTGCTGGCTGCCCTGGGAGCTACCATGATTCCCATATCTGGCATTTGACGCAGCTGTACCAGACATTTGCCAATGGGGACATCCCACATGGACACCTAGTGGGGGATGCAGGTTATGCACTGGAGCCGTGGCTGATGACACCCATTAGAAACGCACACACACCTGAACAGGAATGCCATAATGAGGCACATGCACAAACACGTAATGTAATAGAGCGTGTGTTTGGGCTGCTCAAGTCATGGTTCCGGTGTCTGGACACATCTGGTGGAGCCTTGCAGTACTCACCAACTACATGTACCCAAATTGTCATGGTATGTGCTATGCTACATAATATGATCTTGTGAAAACAGCTGCAGCAGGACCAGCATAGGGCCGGGTCAAACAGCCCCCCACCATTGCCAAGGCCATCACAGGCAGAGCGTGACTCGGAGGAGGAACAACCTGAGCCTGCCCCAGTAGGCAGAAGGAGGCGTGCCCAGTATGCCCTGCCCTTGGTAAAGAGGCAACGCATAGCACATACACTGGCTCAGTAGGAACCCTGGGAATGATAACCCTCTCTGACTCACTCATATAATAACAGGGATGCCTAAAATGACATAACCTGCTCTCAAACATGTACAGGGAGTGTAGTATGTGCATCCGACAGAGGCAGCCCTGCAGCACCGCCTGAGGCATGAATGCCATGTGTTAAGCAATGTAACAACATGTAGTATATGCACACTTGATGACCCTGACTAACATCCTACCCTCACCAAGCATGATGCCACAATATGACGATGAGATGATCAATTGCAATAAATGGCTGAAGTATTGCAGTTAGTCAAAGGGGATCCAATGTGTGCCAGCCTGGGATGACATGCTGAGCATGACATGATGCTCCATCTGCTAGGGGTGGCATGCACCTATCAGTCCAGGCCTTATGGATACTGGCAAAGGCTGTTGTTACCCACAGTGTGCCCTGAATAGGTAAGGCTCAAAACACAAACCCACCTCCATAGGTATCACAAGGGATAAGAACCTAGATGTAATGCTACCCAATGCCAGAAGTCTAAACAGCAAGATGTATGCAGTCTAAACTCCCCCAGTATGGAGAATGTTGATATCTGTCCTGTAACAGAAAACTGGGTCAAGGCTCACAACAGCACCCTAACACTACCAGGTTACACCTCATACTGTGCTGTACAGCCTCAAAACATGGAACAAGCTAAAATGGAGGGTGACTAGCAATAATTGTGAAGGATAACCACACCCCATGTTGGTACCACAACAAGAAGCAGCATGGACTAGCCATGGTCAAGTAACAGTGGCTAAAACTGCCTCCCAGTTTATAGCCTGCTACAGACTACCGTCCTAACACCAGGAACTGCACCTGGCCTGTGTTGGAATACATGAATATATCAAGCCCTCCAAACCACATTATATTGTGTGACTGAAAATACCCAGACATAGACTGGGAGCATTATACTAGCTCCAACACTGTAGGACAAAAGTTCCTAGAATCCATAAACCAAAATGCCCAGGAACAATGTACCACTCCCACAAGAGGGGTAAGCATACTGGATGTGATAATCAGCAACATGGGTACTGGATGGCAAGATGAGAAGTGTATCCCTCACTGGTAAGACCAGACCATAGAGTAATCACACTGGATATACACATCCTGACCACAGTCCCTGGCCAGAAAACCACAGTGAAAAACATGTGTAAAGCAAAAGTTGCACTCCTCCAAACTGATGTGGAATCCATTAAAGGCCCTGTGCAGGTGCAAAATATGGGCCACACCTCAGAGCCTGTTATACAGGCATTCCATGAACACTGCCAGGAATGCTTGGATTATGCAATCCCAAATAAAACCAAGACACAATGCCATACACGCAGGCATCTGGCATGGTGGACTCCAGCCATTACCAAACCATGCAAGAGAATGAGGAAGCTACTACATGATAGAGCAAACATAAAAAGGGAAGTAATCACTGATCAGTAGTATGGCAATAAAATATGTCCACACATACAATCCACTAAGGCCAGCTACAACAAGTTGAATCTGTGAATCTTGAGGCAATGTTACACCTGCCCCAAGTACACAGACAACCCTGAACTCCCCCCAAGAAATACAAATATATGTGAGAGATGCAACCAATTATCCAAACCGGAGGCTGAGCTCCTTCAACTCAGTACTGTCAAAACTAGTCAGGAGGAGAAGGTAACCACACACACCACAAACCCAGTCCCACATAGACCTATCACAACTGCGAACCAAAGACATAAACACAGAAAAACATTCCAGGAGGCCCTAATTATAAACACACCACACCAACAGAGGCCTCCAAAGCAGACACCCAAGCAACCACAACCTCCAAACATAGCACATGCAACACATAGAACACAAAGCTGGTGTGCGAAAGAGTCACAGGCCAGAAGGAGAAACAACATGCCTGATACAGATGTAATAGGTGACTCCATAGTCAGACACACTGCTGTCCCGCTCACCAGACTGAACAAGTGAAAGGGTACAGTAAGCTGCCTGTAGGCTGCTACAATATGCCACATAACACAAATATGCAGGTCACCCCAAAGCAAGTAGAAATATGATGCAGTCATTGTCCATGCTGGCATGAATGACCTGAGATGTACCTCCCCGGACTATATGAAAAGGGACATAGATGAGCTCTCCGATTATGTAGTCCAGGCCGGTATGACACTGACCATTTGCAGCATCCTACCCTCACCAAGAATGATGCCACAGTACAAACACAGAATGATCAGCTCTAACAAGTAGCACAATTACTGGTGTCATTCCAAGGGGATCCAATGTCTGTCTGCTTGGGATGTCATGCTTGACAAGCCACGCTGCTGTTCCAGGGATGGCTTGCACCTGTTACCCCTGGGCGTCTGGATATTGGATAAGGCTTTTGCCACCTTCATAGAGCCTTTCGTAGGCAAGGCTGAAAAGACTAACCCACCACCCTAGAAAACATAAGTGGAAAGAAACATAAGGTTAATGCTGACCAATGCCAGACGTGTAAACCTCAATATGCATGCTCCTGAGGCCCTCCCCAGTATGGAGAACATTGATGTCCGTGCAGTGACAGAAACCTGCAGCAAGCCTCCTGACAGCACACCAGCACTACCAGGTAATACCTCATATCATGCGTTATGGCCCCAAAATCTGGACCAAAACATAAAAGGAGGGGGAGTATCCATATTCAGCACAGACACCCATACGTCCAGGTAACTGACAATGCACGAAGCATTGGAGACCACCCATGTGCAACTAACCATAGGCAAAACTGCTGTACAGTCTGTAGCATGCTACAGACCACACTCTCACACACAGGAACCCCGCCCAGCCGTCCTGAAGACACTGGACAGTATGAATGTCTCACCGAATACCAAACAAGGTACTCACAAATTACCACATAGGTGGTAAACCATTATGTATGGAAGGAGTAATCAAGGACCTAGGGACACAAGTGGACAGTAACCTGTTATGTGACACTCACATTGCCAGCGTGGCTAGGAAGACTGTCTATATTGGACACCGTATCATGAAAGGATTCACATCTACATCAACAGAGGTCATTGTGCCCCTATACTGTTCTCTTATCAGACCCATAATCTAGTACAATGCCTCATTTGGGATGTACCTTACCCGACACCTGCAGCAGTTAGAAAGACCTCAAAGGTACCTCACCAAGAGGATAAAGGATCTCAAATATATGTCATATGCTGCCTGGCTGTAGACACCCCAGCTGAATGCAGTCACATACTGCCTACACAGAGGCGTTGTATGCCTGTTGTACAAGGCCATGTCCAACACAGGAGTAATGGACATGCTCCACCCCAGAAAACCCAAAGCCATCGGAGCTGTGAGAGTGAGAGATATCAACCTCAACACATAATGAAATAGGATGTGCTGGAGGGACAGATACATAACCCAGAGGCTCCCTACACCCTGGAACAGAATCTCACTTCATGTTAGGCAGAGCCCCTCACTGACACTCTTCAACAGGAATCTTGCCAAGTGGATGGATGATCGTAGATGTACACTGGGGGTCTTCACTGTGTCACGTCCAGACAGAGGCACAGTAAATGAAATCATAAATGGCCATAATATTCACATACCAAGGGGTGGCGAAAGCCACACACACTCTGGCTAGGCTTATAAATGCCCTAGGGTGGATAGCCTAGTATGAACCTATGAACCTATGAAAATACAAATTGTACAGGACACTAAGGATAATCACAAGGCTTTCTTAACTGATGGTAGGTACCTTGTTGGGAATTCACAGATATGCTCTGAATCACTCAAATATTACAAACAACATACCAAACACACACACATATTGCCAACATCCAACCTGACAGGTGCAGTGCAAACCCCCCCCCCCCCAGAATGCAAAATATCTATCCCAGCAGACTGCTGGCCCCCTGACATTGCAGATGCTGAGGTAACAGCCAGCATCTACAAAGCAAAACAAACAGCAGCAATGGTATGAGATGGTGTCCTGGGCTGAGTCCAACATGGACTCCAAGAAGAATGGAATGCCAAATCACACTACTGCTCAATGTCAGCCTTACCACAGGATATGTACCCAAAGAGCAGTGTACAACAACAGTGGTCCTTCTCAACAAAGGTGTTGCCTGAATGGATACTGCAAACTACCACCCCAGAATCCTAACAAGCTTGGTCTGCACAGCTATGGAAAGAATCAGCATGTACCGCAGACATAAAGATATTGGGGACCTACTGACACCGGACCCTACCCAGTGTGGCTTTCTTAAGTGCAGATCCTGCCCCTTAAACATGTTTGACTCATTTGAAACAGTCATTAAGGTCATTGATGGAGGCAATGTGGTCCACACAGCTCTGGACCTTGCAAAGTCTTCCATACAATATCCCACGTGTTCATTATAGATAAGCTCACCAGCTTAAATATAAACCCCTATGTCAGTAGAGGGGTTGCAAACCAGACCAAGGACAGAACTGACATGGTCAGACATGCTGCAGCCATGTCAGACTACAAACCAGATATAACTGGCATCCCACAAGGCTTGGTCCTGGGACCTCCCTCGTTTGGTATATATGTCCCATAGGTACAGGCCAACATGGAAGGACTGTGTCTGAACATGTTTGCAGAGGACTACAAACTGGCCACCATATCTGACCCTCCAGCTGACACAAGCATCCCACAAAAGGGCCACATAGAAACAGACAACTGGTGCCATAGCCATGTCAGCAAGCTAATTGCAGAAAAGTGTATAGTCAACCCCTGTGGATATACAGTAAGTGCCCACCAATTACCACATAGGTGTTAACCCATTAAGTACTTAACATGTAATGAGAGACCTGGGGACACAAGTTGATAGATATCCTGCATTGGACAAGCATGTGGCTGTAGTGGTTACAGAAACATTCCATATATCCACATAATCATGAAGGTTGTCAGATCTAGATAAGGGGAGGTCATTGTGGCTCTGCAGTCATCCTTCATCAGCGTTACAATTGACTACAATAGCCCCTGCGGCATGTACCTCAGCAGACACCTCCATCAACTGTAAAGTCCCCGAATGTACCTCACCAGGAGTATCAAAGAGCTTGAACAGATGCCATGTGTTGCCTGATTAAACAAACTGCAGCTCCACACACTGCCATACTGCCCACCCAGAGGCAAGCTGTGCCTGATGTATAAAGCCATGTCCAAGCTGGAATCAATGAACATGCTGCACCTTGTACAATCTGAATGGCAGTGAGCTCTGCACATGAGAGACCTGAACCCCAGCACTGACATACATAGGACAAGCTGTACTGAATGATCCATAACACAGAAGCCACCTCCACTCTTGAGTAAACTCCCAGTACAGGTTAGCCAGAGAGTCACTCATCGACTCTCCTCAAGAGGAATATTGATGAGTGGATGGGAGATGGTAGGTTTACCCTGGGTATCACTGTTATGTCATGGGTAGACGGAGGCACAGTATACTAACCATGACATATGTCATGGCAAACTCCACTTACACTGTGTGTCGAAGGACAAACACACTCTCCGACTAGCATTAGAAATGGCCTAGGGCACATCGCTAGTGTTTGCCAATGTACACCTATGTTGTGGAATACACTACCAATGTTGGACAAGCCTGGTTTAAGTAGTTCATATCTGAACATAATGCAACATGGTCAGATGTGCACAACTGGCCCCTAACCAGGCTGTTATGCTCACTATGAAAATGTAAAGCAGTGATAGGACTAAAGCCCAGGATACTGTCCACCACAGTGAAAGTACTGAACCAGTACACTCTACGGTACTACAGTGTTAGGTCAGTATGAAAGGATGTTGACAACTGTATGCAAAGTATCCCATGCAAACCCTGCAGGCACAGTATAATCCCTGTTGTGTTCAGACACAAAGCAGTTGGACAGTAACTACACAACATGACACACATCACACAACCATAAACGTGAGATATTGTTGAAGTTCACACTCATCCATAAATGTGGTGGGCTGCAGACTTCAACATATGGAAAGCTCACACTGGGCATGCTCGCACACTTTGATAAATGAGACATATGTCAGACAACATGCCATGGAAAGCCTGAACTGGGCATGCTCACACACTTAGGCCAAATCTCAGTTTAGCAGTTGGCCACTCATATCCGGTATTTGTACGTGTAATTCCAGGAACCAACCACATTGCAGCAATCTGCCCAGTGCACACAGTTAAATGACTACAGAGACATACGTGATATATAGTGGATCCGTCTCATATTCAAACATCTTCCACAGATACACAAGTTGTTCATAGAAACAGGGAATGCTATGGCAATAAAGACCTGCAAACAGTCTATCAGCAACAAATATTGTGCATCTGACAATTAAACATATGGGTGTAGAGGTCAACACTAGGCTGTTTGCTCTAGGGAATGACAGCTTAGCCAGAGTGTGCTTGGCGTCTGCCTCCCCAGTACAGTAGGCTACTGTGCCACTGTAAAGTAGGTCATATAAGACACCGTGTGAGGCTAGTGTGCTGTGCCTCTGTCAAGCAGGGACACAGTGGAGATCCCATGGGTTGAATTTGCTAAGCCACATCCATGTTGTTGGTGTGTGCTGGAAGAGGGTTGGTGAGGACCTCTAACAGTAAGTGGGCATCAATAACAGACTGAGGGAGCCTTATCTGCATTGTCTGGACAATTTCACTGTCAACACTTTGTCGTGATGATTATGAGGGATTGAAGTGTCGTGCCAGTACTGTTCAGAGATGTCCTCCCTCTGTGGGCTACTGCTCTGCAATGTATTAGCTCACTCCGTCTGTTGGACAGCTCATATATGGCTGGTGTACACCTGACAGGTGTCCTGTTGTGGAGCAGTCATGGGTATATTTGGGATAGCATGATCAATGCAAACCTTCCACATGCTCATAGAATGCAATTGTCAAGGATTATGCAGAGTGGCATGTATACTCCCCCAGCATGGGTCCTTTGAAGTCTTCCACCCCAGTCTTCACAAGTGTAAAGTCTGCTTTTGATAAATACACTTTGTTTGCAATGACAACCTTGCCTGGGGGTGGGGATGGGATATGGATGTCCAGGAAAAGGTGGGTATGGTCAGATATCAACAATGGTGGTCTACCTCTGGTGTGGAACAGTGAGTACCCATGTTGCAGATGGTCAGGTGCAATATGTATTCCCCCTTGTGGCTGTGGTGAGTGGTTCTGCCATAGCACATGGACTCACAAATTGTAGTGACTGTAGGGTAATGTTGTAGAGGCCTGAGTAGTTCCCACACACAATATACCTTACCTGACATTAACAACTGGAATGGTGTATGTGAACACCTGCATATCTTGGCACTGTTCCCAGGGAAGCAAAGTGTGTGTCCTGGATGTGGGAGGGGTGGTCTGAACTGGTTGTGTTGTGTGTTACAGGTCCTGTGGTCACGAAGCATGGTATAGAACATAACCTGCCCGTGCGATGTGCATATCTGACCCTGAAGTAGGTGGCTGCAAACGCATATATATGCTATCCCCCACCTGACAGGTAGTACTATATGTACATACCTCTGTAGAAATAATGATGTCAGCACCCTATAAATACTGCAGGTGCAGATCAGCTGCACAGTAATTCGGATAGTGCGCTCTGCTAATGCGTCTCCTTCAAGTGTCATAATATAGTTAGGTAAGGGTTTGAATCCTGCAAATGCTCAGTGTGTGTGTGTGGGTGAATGGGGTTGGTGTGTATGCTAGTCTGTGTGAGGGAAATGTCCCTTTTGGCAACTGGGAAAACACACTACAGGATGCACATTCCCCTTTCTAAACACTGATGATGTCAGCACCCTATAAGTACAGCAGGAGAAAGGAAACCTTCCAGTTATGCGAATAGCGTGTTCTGCTAATGCGTCAGTCTCGAGTGTCATAACATAGTTAGGGAGGGGTTTGAATCCTGCAAATGCTCAGTGTGTGCATGCAATTCTGTATGAAAGAAATGTCGTTTTTGGCAACTAGGAGAACACACTACAAAATGCACATTCCTCTTTCTAAACACCGATGATGTCAGCACCCTATAAGTACAACAGGAGAAGGGAAACCTCCCAGTAATGCGAATAGCACGCTCTGCTAATGCATCCATCTCGAGTGTCACAACATTATTAAGTAGGGGTTTGAATCCTGCAAATGATCAGTGTGTGTGGGGGGGTGGGGGGTTAGTGTGTGTGCAATTCTGTATGAAAGAAACGTCCCATTTGGCAACTAGGAGAACACACTACAGGATGCACATTCCCCTTTCTAAACACTGATGATGTCAGCACCCTATAAGTACAACAGGAGAAGGGAAACCTCCCAGTAATGCGAATAACGCACTCTCAGCTAATCGTCCGTCTTGTGTTCCATAACATAGTTAGGTTGGGGTTTGAATCCTGAAAACGGCAAGTGTGTGTGTTTGGATGAGGGTGGTTAGTGTGTGTACAATTCTGTGTGAGGAAAATGCCCCCTTTGGCTAGGAGAACACACAGGATGCACATAGTGTGTGGGGGGTTAGTGTGTGTGCAATTCTGTATGAAAGAAACGTCCCTTTTGGCAACTAGGAGAACACACTACAGGATGCACATTCCCCTTTCTAAACACTGATGATGTCAGCACCCTATAAGTACAACAGGAGAAGGGAAACCTCCCAGTAATGCAAATAACGCTCCGCTAATCGTCTGTCTTGTGTTCCATAACATAGTTAGGTTGGGGTTTGAATCCTGAAAACGGCAAGTGTGTGTGTTTGGATGAGGGTGGTTAGTGTGTGTACAATTCTGTGTGAGGAAAATGCCCCTTGGCAACTAGGAGAACACACGACAGGATGCACATAGTGTGTGGGGGGTTAGTGTGTGTGCAATTCTGTATGAAAGAAACGTCCCTTTTGGCAACTAGGAGAACACACTACAGGATGCACATTCCCCTTTCTAAACACTGATGATGTCAGCACCCTATAAGTACAACAGGAGAAGGGAAACCTCCCAGTAATGCGAATAACGCGCTCCGCTAATGCGTCCGTCTTGTGTTCCATAACATAGTTAGGTTGGGGTTTGAATCCTGAAAACGGCAAGTGTGTGTGTTTGGATGAGGGTGGTTAGTGTGTGTACAATTCTGTGTGAGGAAAATGCCCCCTTTGGCAACTAGGAGAACACACGAGAGGATGCACATAGTGTGTGGGGGGTTGTGTGTGCAATTCTGTATGAAAGAAACGTCCCTTTTGGCAACTAGGAGAACACACTACAGGATGCACATTCCCCTTTCTAAACACTGATGATGTCAGCACCCTATAAGTACAACAGGAGAAGGAAACCTCCCAGTAATGCGAATAGCAGCTTCCGCTAATGCGTCTTGTGTTCCATAACATAGTTAGGTTGGGGTTTGAATCCTGAAACGGCAAGTGTGTGTGTTTGGATGAGGGTGGTTAGTGTGTGTACAATTCTGTGTGAGGAAAATGCCCCCTTTGGCAACTAGGAGAACACACGACAGGATGCACATAGTGTGTGGGGGTTAGTGTGTGTGCAATTCTGTATGAAAGAAACGTCCCTTTTGGCAACTAGGAGAACACACTACAGGGTGCACATTCCCCTTTCTAAACACTGATGATGTCAGCACCCTTTAAGTACAACAGGAGAAGGGAAACCTCCCAGTAATGCGAATAACGCGCTCCGCTAATCGTCCGTCTTGTGTTCCATAACATAGTTAGGTTGGGGTTTGAATCCTGAAAACGGCAAGTGTGTGTGTTTGGATGAGGGTGGTTAGTGTGTGTACAATTCTGTGTGAGGAAAATGCCCCTTTGGCAACTAGGAGAACACGACAGGATGCACATAGTGTGTGGGGGGTTAGTGTGTGTGCAATTCTGTATGAAAGAAACGTCCCTTTTGGCAACTAGGAGAACACACTACAGGATGCACATTCCCTTTCTAAACACTGATGATGTCAGCACCCTATAAGTACAACAGGAGAAGGGAAACCTCCCAGTAATGCGAATAACGCGCTCCGCTAATGCGTCCGTCTTGTGTTCCATAACATAGTTAGGTTGGGGTTTGAATCCTGAAAACGGCAAGTGTGTGTGTTTGGATGAGGGTGGTTAGTGTGTGTACAATTCTGTGTGAGGAAAATGCCCCCTTTGGCAACTAGGAGAACACACGACAGGATGCACATAGTGTGTGGGGGTTGGTGTGTGCAATTCTGTATGAAAGAAACGTCCCTTTGGCAACTAGGAGAACACACTACAGGATGCACATTCCCCTTTCTAAACACTGATGATGTCAGCACCCTATAAGTACAACAGGAGAAGGGAAACCTCCCAGTAATGCGAATAACGCCTCCGCTAATGCGTCCGTCTTGTGTTCCATAACATAGTTAGGTTGGGGTTTGAATCCTGAAACGGCAAGTGTGTGTGTTTGGATGAGGGTGGTTAGTGTGTGTACAATTCTGTGTGAGGAAAATGCCCTTTGGCAACTAGGAGAACACACGACAGGATGCACATAGTGTGTGGGGGTTAGTGTGTGTGCAATTCTGTATGAAAGAAACGTCCCTTTTGGCAACTAGGAGAACACACTACAGGATGCACATTCCCCTTTCTAAACACTGATGATGTCAGCACCCTATAAGTACAACAGGAGAAGGGAAACCTCCCAGTAATGCGAATAACGCGCTCCGCTAATGCGTCCGTCTTGTGTTCCATAACATAGTTAGGTTGGGGTTTGAATCCTGAAAACGGCAAGTGTGTGTGTTTGGATGAGGGTGGTTAGTGTGTGTACAATTCTGTGTGAGGAAAATGCCCCCTTTGGCAACTAGGAGAACACACGACAGGATGCACATAGTGTGTGGGGGGTTAGTGTGTGTGCAATTCTGTATGAAAGAAACGTCCCTTTTGGCAACTAGGAGAACACACTACAGGATGCACATTCCCCTTTCTAAACACTGATGATGTCAGCACCCTATAAGTACAACAGGAGAAGGGAAACCTCCCAGTAATGCGAATAACGCGCTCCGCTAATGCGTCCGTCTTGTGTTCCATAACATAGTTAGGTTGGGGTTTGAATCCTGAAAACGGCAAGTGTGTGTGTTTGGATGAGTGTGGTTAGTGTGTGTACAATTCTGTGTGAGGAAAATGCCCCTTGACAATTAGGAGAACACACCGACAGGATGCACATAGTGTGGGGTGTTAGTGCGTGTGCAATTCTGTATGAAAGAAACGTCCTTTTGGCAACTAGGAGAACACACTACAGGATGCACATTCCCTTTCTAAACACTGATGATGTCAGCACCCTATAAGTACAACAGGAGAAGGAAACCTCCCAGTAATGCGAATAACGCTCCGCTAATCGTCCGTCTTGTGTTCCATAACATAGTTAGGTTGGGGTTTGAATCCTGAAAACGGCAAGTGTGTGTGTTTGGATGAGGGTGGTTAGTGTGTGTACAATTCTGTGTGAGGAAAATGCCCCCTTTGGCAACTAGGAGAACACACGACAGGATGCACATAGTGTGTGGGGGGTTAGTGTGTGTGCAATTCTGTATGAAAGAAACGTCCCTTTTGGCAACTAGGAGAACACACTACAGGATGCACATTCCCCTTTCTAAACACTGATGATGTCAGCACCCTATAAGTACAACAGGAGAAGGGAAACCTCCCAGTAATGCGAATAACAGCCCGCTAATGCGTCCGTCTTGTGTTCCATAACATAGTTAGGTTGGGGTTTGAATCCTGAAAACGGCAAGTGTGTGTGTTTGGATGAGGGTGGTTAGTGTGTGTACAATTCTGTGTGAGGAAAATGCCCCCTTTGGCAACTAGGAGAACACACGACAGGATGCACATAGTGTGTGGGGGGTTAGTGTGTGTGCAATTCTGTATGAAAGAAACGTCCCTTTTGGCAACTAGGAGAACACACTACAGGATGCACATTCCCCTTTCTAAACACTGATGATGTCAGCACCCTATAAGTACAACAGGAGAAGGGAAACCTCCCAGTAATGCGAATAACGAGCTCCGCTAATGCGTCCATCTTGTGTTCCATAACATAGTTAGGTTGGGGTTTGAATCCTGAAAACGGCAAGTGTGTGTTTGGATGAGGGTGGTTAGTGTGTGTACAATTCTGTGTGAGGAAAATGCCCCCTTTGGCAACTAGGAGAACACAAGACAGGATGCACATAGTGTGTGGGGGGTTAGTGTGTGTGCAATTCTGTATGAAAGAAACGTCCCTTTTGGCAACTAGGAGAACACACTACAGGATGCACATTCCCCTTTCTAAACACTGATGATGTCAGCACCCTATAAGTGCAACAGGAGAAGGGAAACCTCCCAGTAATGCGAATAACGCAGCCGCTAATGCGTCCGTCTTGTGTTCCATAACATAGTTAGGTTGGGGTTTGAATCCTGAAAACGGCAAGTGTGTGTGTTTGGATGAGGGTGGTTAGTGTGTGTACAATTCTGTGTGAGGAAAATGCCCCTTTGGCAACTAGGAGAACACACGACAGGATGCACATAGTGTGTGGGGTTAGTGTGTGTGCAATTCTGTATGAAAGAAACTTCCCTTTTGGCAACTAGGAGAACACACTACAGGATGCACATTTCCTTTTCTAAACACTGATGATGTCAGCACCCTATAAGTACAGCAGGAGAAGGGAAACCTCCCAGTAATGCGAATAACGGCGCTCAGCTAATGCGTCTTGTGTTCCATAACATAGTTAGGTTGGGGTTTGAATCCTGAAAGCGGCAAGTGTGTGTGTTTGGATGAGGGTGGTTAGTGTGTGTACAATTCTGTGTGAGGAAAATGCCCCTTTGGCAACTAGGAGAACACACGACAGGATGCACATAGTGTGTGGGGGGTTAGTGTGTGTGCAATTCTGTATGAAAGAAACGTCCCTTTTGGCAACTAGGAGAACACACTACAGGATGCACATTCCCCTTTCTAAACACTGATGATGTCAGCACCCTATAAGTACAACAGGAGAAGGGAAACCTCCCAGTAATGCGAATAACGCGCTCCCCTAATGCGTCCGTCTTGTGTTCCATAACATAGTTAGGTTGGGGTTTGAATCCTAAAAACGGCAAGTGTGTGTGTTTGGATGAGGGTGGTTAGTGTGTGTACAATTCTGTGTGAGGAAAATGCCCCCTTTGGCAACTAGGAGAACACACGACAGGATGCACATAGTGTGTGGGGGGTTAGTGTGTGTGCAATTCTGTATGAAAGAAACGTCCCTTTTGGCAACTAGGAGAACACACTACAGGATGCACATTCCCCTTTCTAAACACTGATGATGTCAGCACCCTATAAGTACAACAGGAGAAGGGAAACCTCCCAGTAATGCGAATAACGCGCTCCGCTAATGCGTCCGTCTTGTGTTCCATAACATAGTTAGGTTGGGGTTTGAATCCTGAAAACGGCAAGTGTGTGTGTTTGGATGAGGGTGGTTAGTGTGTGTACAATTCTGTGTGAGGAAAATGCCCCCTTTGGCAACTAGGAGAACACACGACAGGATGCACATAGTGTGTGGGGGGTTAGTGTGTGTGCAATTCTGTATGAAAGAAACGTCCCTTTTGGCAACTAGGAGAACACACTACAGGATGCACATTCCCTTTCTAAACACTGATGATGTCAGCACCCTATAAGTACAACAGGAGAAGGAAACCTCCCAGTAATGCGAATAGCAGCCCGCTAATGCGTCCGTCTTGTGTTCCATAACATAGTTAGGTTGGGGTTTGAATCCTGAAAACGGCAAGTGTGTGTGTTTGGATGAGGGTGGTTAGTGTGTGTACAATTCTGTGTGAGGAAAATGCCCCCTTTGGCAACTAGGAGAACACACGACAGGATGCACATAGTGTGTGGGGGGTTAGTGTGTGTGCAATTCTGTATGAAAGAAACGTCCCTTTTGGCAACTAGGAGAACACACTACAGGATGCACATTCCCCTTTCTAAACACTGATGATGTCAGCACCCTATAAGTACAACAGGAGAAGGGAAACCTCCCAGTAATGCGAATAACGCGCTCCGCTAATGCGTCCGTCTTGTGTTCCATAACATAGTTAGGTTGGGGTTTGAATCCTGAAAACGGCAAGTGTGTGTGTTTGGATGAGGGTGGTTAGTGTGTGTACAATTCTGTGTGAGGAAAATGCCCCCTTTGGCAACTAGGAGAACACACGACAGGATGCACATAGTGTGTGGGGGGTTAGTGTGTGTGCAATTCTGTATGAAAGAAACGTCCCTTTTGGCAACTAGGAGAACACACTACAGGATGCGCATTCCCCTTTCTAAACACTGATGATGTCAGCACCCTATAAGTACAACAGGAGAAGGAAACCTCCCAGTAATGCGAATAACGCGCTCCGCTAATGCGTCCGTCTTGTGTTCCATAACATAGTTAGGTTGGGGTTTGAATCCTGAAAACAGCAAGTGTGTGTGTTTGGATGAGGGTGGTTAGTGTGTGTACAATTCTGTGTGAGGAAAATGCCCCCTTTGGCAACTAGGAGAACACGACAGGATGCACATAGTGTGTGGGGGGTTAGTGTGTGTGCAATTCTGTATGAAAGAAACGTCCCTTTTGGCAACTAGTAGAACACACTACAGGATGCACATTCCCCTTTCTAAACACTGATGATGTCAGCACCCTATAAGTACAACAGGGGAAGGGAAACCTCCCAGTAATGCGAATAACGCGCTCCGCTAATGCGTCCGTCTTGTGTTCCATAACATAGTTAGGTTGGGGTTTGAATCCTGAAAACGGCAAGTGTGTGTGCTTGGATGAGGGTGGTTAGTGTGTGTACAATTCTGTGTGAGGAAAATGCCCCCTTTGGCAACTAGGAGAACACACGACAGGATGCACATAGGGTGGGGGTTAGTGTGTGTGCAATTCTGTATGAAAGAAACGTCCCTTTTGGCAACTAGGAGAACACACTACAGGATGCACATTCCCTTTCTAAACACTGATGATGTCAGCACCCTATAAGTACAACAGGAGAAGGAAACCTCCCAGTAATGCGAATAACGCGCTCCGCTAATGCGTCCGTCTTGTGTTCCATAACATAGTTAGGTTGGGGTTTGAATCCTGAAAACGGCAAGTGTGTGTGTTTGGATGAGGGTGGTTAGTGTGTGTACAATTCTGTGTGAGGAAAATGCCCCTTTGGCAATTAGGAGAACACACGACAGGATGCACATAGTGTGTGGGGGGTTAGTGTGTGTGCAATTCTGTATGAAAGAAACGTCCCTTTTGGCAACTAGGAGAACACACTACAGGATGCACATTCCCCTTTCTAAACACTGATGATGTCAGCACCCTATAAGTACAACAGGAGAAGGGAAACCTCCCAGTAATGCGAATAACGCTCCGCTAATGCGTCCGTCTTGTGTTCCATAACATAGTTAGGTTGGGGTTTGAATCCTGAAACGGCAAGTGTGTGTGTTTGGATGAGGGTGGTTAGTGTGTGTACAATTCTGTGTGAGGAAAATGCCCCTTTGGCAACTAGGAGAACACACGACAGGATGCACATAGTGTGTGGGGGTTAGTGTGTGTGCAATTCTGTATGAAAGAAACGTCCCTTTTGGCAACTAGGAGAACACACTACAGGATGCACATTCCCCTTTCTAAACACTGATGATGTCAGCACCCTATAAGTACAACAGGAGAAGGGAAACCGCCCAGTAATGCAATAACGCCCGGTAATGCGTCTGTCTTGTGTTCCATAACATAGTTAGGTTGGGGTTTGAATCCTGAAAACGGCAAGTGTGTGTGTTTGGATGAGGGTGGTTAGTGTGTGTACAATTCTGTGTGAGGAAAATGCCCCTTGGCAACTAGGAGAACACACGACAGGATGCACATAGTGTGTGGGGGTTAGTGTGTGTGCAATTCTGTATGAAAGAAACGTCCCTTTTGGCAACTAGGAGAACACACTACAGGATGCACATTCCCTTTCTAAACACTGATGATGTCAGCACCCTATAAGTACAACAGGAGAAGGAAACCTCCCAGTAATGCGAATAACGCCTCGCTAATGCGTCTTGTGTTCCATAACATAGTTAGGTTGGGGTTTGAATCCTGAAAACGGCAAGTGTGTGTGTTTGGATGAGGGTGGTTAGTGTGTGTACAATTCTGTGTGAGGAAAATGCCCCTTTGGCAACTAGGAGAACACGACAGGATGCACATAGTGTGTGGGGGTTAGTGTGTGTGCAATTCTGTATGAAAGAAACGTCCCTTTTGGCAACTAGGAGAACACACTACAGGATGCACATTCCCTTTCTAAACACTGATGATGTCAGCACCCTATAAGTACAACAGGAGAAGGAAACCTCCCAGTAATGCAATAACGCCGCGCTAATGCGTCTGCCTTGTGTTCCATAACATAGTTAGGTTGGGGTTTGAATCCTGAAAACAAGTGTGTGTGTTTGGATGAGGGTGGTTAGTGTGTGTACAATTCTGTGTGAGGAAAATGCCCCTTTGGCAACTAGGAGAACACGACAGGATGCACATAGTGTGGGGGTTAGTGTGTGTGCAATTCTGTATGAAAGAAACGTCCTTTTGGCAACTAGGAGAACACACTACAGGATGCACATTCCCTTTCTAAACACTGATGATGTCAGCACCCTATAAGTACAACAGGAGAAGGGAAACCTCCCAGTAATGCGAATAACGCTCGCTAATCGTCCGCCTTGTGTTCCATAACATAGTTAGGTTGGGGTTTGAATCCTGAAACGGCAAGTGTGTGTTTGGATGAGGGTGGTTAGTGTGTGTACAATTCTGTGTGAGGAAAATGCCCCCTTTGGCAACTAGGAGAACGCACGACAGGATGCACATAGTGTGTGGGGGGTTAGTGTGTGTGCAATTCTGTGTGAAAGAAACGTCCCTTTTGGCAACTAGGAGAACACACTACAGGATGCACATCTTTCTAAACACTGATGATGTCAGCACCCTATAAGTACAACAGGAGAAGGGAAACCTCCCAGTAATGCGAATAACGCGCTCCGCTAATGCGTCCGTCTTGTGTTCCATAACATAGTTAGGTTGGGGTTTGAATCCTGAAAACGGCAAGTGTGTGTGTTTGGATGAGGGTGGTTAGTGTGTGTACAATTCTGTGTGAGGAAAATGCCCCCTTTGGCAACTAGGAGAACACACGACAGGATGCACATAGTGTGTGGGGGGTTAGTGTGTGTGCAATTCTGTATGAAAGAAACGTCCCTTTTGGCAACTAGGAGAACACACTACAGGATGCACATTCCCCTTTCTAAACACTGATGATGTCAGCACCCTATAAGTACAACAGGAGAAGGGAAACCTCCCAGTAATGCGAATAACGCTCCGCTAATGCGTCCGTCTTGTGTTCCATAACATAGTTAGGTTGGGGTTTGAATCCTGAAAACGGCAAGTGTGTGTGTTTTTGGATGAGGGTGGTTAGTGTGTGTACAATTCTGTGTGAGGAAAATGCCCCCTTTGGCAACTAGGAGAACACACGACAGGATGCACATAGTGTGTGGGGTTAGTGTGTGTGCAATTCTGTATGAAAGAAACGTCCTTTTGGCAACTAGGAGAACACACTACAGGATGCACATTCCCTTTCTAAACACTGATGATGTCAGCACCCTATAAGTACAACAGGAGAAGGAAACCTCCCAGTAATGCGAATAACGCTCCGCTAATGCGTCCGCCTTGTGTTCCATAACATAGTTAGGTTGGGGTTTGAATCCTGAAAACGGCAAGTGTGTGTGTTTGGATGAGGGTGGTTAGTGTGTGTACAATTCTGTGTGAGGAAAATGCCCCCTTTGGCAACTAGGAGAACACACGACAGGATGCACATAGTGTGTGGGGGGTTAGTGTGTGTGCAATTCTGTATGAAAGAAACGTCCCTTTTGGCAACTAGGAGAACACACTACAGGATGCACATTCCCCTTTCAAAACACTGATGATGTCAGCACCCTATAAGTACAACAGGAGAAGAGAAACCTCCCAGTAATGCGAATAACGGCAACTAGGAGAACACACGACAGGATGCACATAGTGTGTGGGGGGTTAGTGTGTGTGCAATTCTGTATGAAAGAAACGTCCCTTTTGGCAACTAGGAGAACACACTACAGGATGCACATTCCCCTTTCTAAACACTGATGATGTCAGCACCCTATAAGTACAACAGGAGAAGGGAAGCCTCCCAGTAATGCGAATAACGGCAACTAGGAGAACACACGACAGGATGCACAAAGTGTGTGGGGGGTTAGTGTGTGTGCAATTCTGTATGAAAGAAACGTCCCTTTTGGCAACTAGGAGAACACACTACAGGATGCACATTCCCCTTTCTAAACACTGATGATGTCAGCACCCTATAAGTACAACAGGAGAAGGGAAACCTCCCAGTAATGCGAATAACGCGCTCGCTAATCGCCTTGTGTTCCATAACATAGTTAGGTTGGGGTTTGAATCCTGAAAACGGCAAGTGTGTGTGTTTGGATGAGGGTGGTTAGTGTGTGTACAATTCTGTGTGAGGAAAATGCCTTTGGCAACTAGGAGAACACACGACAGGATGCACAGTGTGTGGGGGTTAGTGTGTGTGCAATTCTGTATGAAAGAAACGCCCTTTTGGCAACTAGGAGAACACACTACAGGATGCACATTCCCCTTTCTAAACACTGATGATGTCAGCACCCTAAAAGTACAGCAGGAGAAGGGAAACCTCCCAGTAATGCGAATAACGCTCCGCTAATGCGTCTCTTGTGTTCCATAACATAGGTTGGGGTTTGAATCCTGAAAACGGCAAGTGTGTGTGTTTGGATGAGGGTGGTTAGTGTGTGTACAATTCTGTGTGAGGAAAATGCCCCCTTTGGCAACTAGGAGAACACACGACAGGATGCACATAGTGTGTGGGGGGTTAGTGTGTGTGCAATTCTGTATGAAAGAAACGTCCCTTTTGGCAACTAGGAGAACACACTACAGGATGCACATTCCCCTTTCTAAACACTGATGATGTCAGCACCCTATAAGTACAACAGGAGAAGGGAAACCTCCCAGTAATGCGAATAACGCGCTCCGCTAATGCGTCCGTCTTGTGTTCCATAACATAGTTAGGTTGGGGTTTGAATCCTGAAAACGGCAAGTGTGTGTGTTTGGATGAGGGTGGTTAGTGTGTACAATTCTGTGTGAGGAAAATGCCCCCTTTGGCAACTAGGAGAACACACGACAGGATGCACATTCCCCTTTCTAAACACTGATGATGTCAGCACCCTATAAGTACAGCAGGAGAAGAAAAACCTCCCAGTGATGTGAATAGCGTGCTCTGTTAATGTGACTGTCTTGAGTGTCATAACATAGTTATGTATGAGTTTGAATCTTGCAAGGGTGTGTGCAATTACATGTGTGAGAAACTGACCCTTTTGCCAACCAGTACAACCCACCAGCTGCTGCATATTCCAATCTCTACACAGAGATGATGTCAGCACCCTACAAGTACAGCAGAAGAGGGCAAATCTCCCAGTAATGCAAATAGCACGCCTTGCTACTGCGTCTCTCACTACTGTCATAGCACAGTTAGTTATGGCTTTGAATTCCACACATGCCACATGTGTTTTGTCACACAGAATGCCCATGTGTGTGGGTTGTTGTTCACAATAATGCCTGACATCGATTAAACCAGTAATGGCAATGGACACAGATGATGTATGTGTGTGCCAAATACACATATGTACCTGTGACCTTCAATAGTTCCCATGTCTGACGCCTGCCACATGTCAATACATGGTATTTGCACTGGATAACATTATGACTGTGGTCTTCTGTGCGGGTGCTGCATGTGGTATGTGTATATACAGTGTGAGATGTATATGGTATCATCCTAGCAGCGAGGGATACACATCTGGTCTGGGGCATATAGTCTACATGTTGTTGGTGAACAGGTGCTGCATGTTTTCACCTGTTGTGGGAGTTGTAACAAGTTGTTCCATAGCAATGCAGTGACTACATGCTAGAAACCTTTCAGCTAGGGTGTTGCAGCTACAGTAATTCATCAGCATTCAGTAATACTTCAGCATTCCTGGTGAGGGTATGATGCCAACCAAGGTCAGGGTCATACCAGCCTGTGCCACATGCTTAGAGAGCCCTTCCATGTTCCCTATCATGTAGTCCAGGGAGGTACATCACAGATCAGCCATAGTGGCATGGAAAATGACTGAGTCATATGTGTCCATGCCTCTGACTGACCTGTATGCTTGTGTTATGTGGTGGACCATAGTGCCCCATGGGCATATCACTGTGACCTTTACCTTGTCCAGCCTGGTGAGCGGGACCTCACTGTACCGGACAATAAAAGTACCTAACACAACTGTAGCAGGTGTGTTGTCTAGCCGTACAGGCTGTGACTGTTTGGCACACAGGATTTGTGTGCTATGTGTTGCACGTGCTGTGTTCCGGCTTAATGTATGCCTGTGTGCCAGCCGCAGAGGTGTCTGCTGTTCAGGCAGGATGCTATTCTGAGGCTCCACAAATGGCCCAGTGTGTTCACGTGTTTGGATTGCTGTCAGTGTAGGTCTACATCAGACTGGTATTGTAGTCACTGTAGTATTTCATGCCACCTGACAGATTATGCCAGTACTGAGTTCAGAGTGCTTAGTCCCCAGTTTGGCTATGTGGTTGCATCTCATACATGTGTTGTACATCCATGTGTAGGGGAGAGGGTTGACTGTGTACATGTGGCAGCTGTGACATTGCCACATGACCCACATATTCCACAACTGTACCATAGAGGTGAATGACAAGTGACCTTTGCACATGCTACCATAGTATTGTGATTGCCATGGTAATTAACAGCAGATAGGGCCAATGGGGAACAAGGTACATAGGTTCATAGGTTCATAGATTCATACTAGGCTATCTGCCCTAGGGCATTTATAAGCCTAGCCAGAATGTGTTTTGCTTTTGCCACCCATTTTAAATTTATTTTGCTATGCCCTTTTTCGACGTTAGTATACTGTGCCTCTGTCTAACAGTGACAAGGAAGTGATACCCGGGGTAAACCTACGATCTCCCATCCACTCATCAAGATTCCTCTTGAAGAGAGTCAATGAGGGACTCTGCCTAATCTGGACTGGGATTTTATTCCAGAGTGAAGGGAGCCTCTGGGTTATGAATCTGTCCCTCCAGCATGTCCTATTTATTTCAGTGCTGAGGTTCAAGTCTCTCGAGCGTGTAGCTTGATGGGATTTGGATTTTCTGAGGTGCAGCATGTCCATTGATTCTGGGTTGGACATGGCTTTATACATCAGGCACAGATCGCCTCTGAACAGGCAGTATGCCACTGCGTAGAGCTGGAGTTTCTTTAACCGGGCAGCATATGGCATCTGTTTGTGCCCTTTGATCCTCTTGGTGAGGTACTTTTGGGGTCTTTCCAGTTGCTGCAGGTGTCTGGTAAGGTACATCCTAAAAGGGGCATTGTACTCAATTATGGGCCTGATGAGGGATGAGTAAAGAGGCACGATGACCTCCACTGATCTAGATGTGAATCTCTTCATGATTAGGTGGGCTATATAAAATGATTTTCTAACCACTTTGGCCACGTGGTTGTCAAATGACAGATTGCTATCAACTTGGGTCCCCAGGTCCCTAATTACTTCTTCTGTACTTAATGGATTACCACCTATGTGGTAATTTGTGGGCACTTTGTTTTTGCCAAAGGGGATGACTATACACTTTTTGGCATTTAGCTTGAGGCCATGGCTCTGGCACCAGTTGTCTGTTTCTATGAGGCCCTTTTGGAGGATGCTTTTGTCGGCTGGAGAGTCGATTATGGCGCCCAGTTTGCAGTCATCTGCGAACTTGGTCAGCCACAGTCCTTCCGTGTTGGCCTGTACCTCCGAGAAATATATACCAAACAAGAGAGGTCCCAGGACTGAGCCTTGTGGGACACCACTTGTAACTGGTTTGGAGTCTGACATGGCTCCAGCAATTCTAACCATGTGGGTTCTGTCCTTGAGCCAGTTTGCAATCCATCTAGTGACATAGGGGTTTATATTTAAGCTGGTGAGCTAATCTATAATGCGCAAGTGGGGTATTATATCGAAGGCTTTTGCGAGGTCCAGGTAGGCTGTGTGGACCACCTTCCCCTCGTCAATGGTCTTGGTGATTGTTTCAAAGAAATCAACCAGGTTTAAGAGGCAGGATCTGTCCTTAACAAAGCCAAACTGGGTAGGATCCAGTGTCTGTAGGTCCCCAATATCTTTATTTATGAGGTCCATGATGATCCTTTCCATAGCTTTGCAGACCAAGCTAGTCAGGCTTATGGGGCGATAGTTTCCAGGATCCGTTGAGGCACCACCTTTATGGAGAGGGACCACTGTTGCTGTATGCCACTCTTTGGGCACATATCCTGTAGTAAGGCTGAGATTGAACAGTAGTGTTATGTTTGGGTTTAGCTCTTCTTGGAGTTCATGTAGGACACAGCCCGGGACACCGTCTGGTCCCATTGATGCTGTGTTTTTTGCTTTGGAGAGGGCGGCTCTTACCTGAGCATCTGAGATGTCAGGGGGGCAGCACTCTGCTGGGATAGATATTTGCCCTGTTGGTGTGGGGGGAGTTTGCACTGAACCTGTCAGCTAGGATGTTGGCAATGTCTGTGGGTTCGGTGTATTTTTTGTCATTTTGGACTAATTCTGAGCATATCTGGGAATTACCACCCAGGTTCCTAACATAACTAAAGAAAGCCTTGTGATTATTCTTAGTGTCCTGTGCAATTTTTCTCTCGAAGCTGGCCTTAGACAATGTTATGAGTGCCCGTAGTTTTTTGCTAATACTGATCAGTGATGCCTTCCCTTTTTGGGATTTTGCTCTATCATTTAGTAGTTTCCTCCTTCTATTGTATAGTTTGTTTATGGCTGGTGGTCTACCTCTGGTGTGGAACAGTGAGTACCCATGTTGCAGATGGTCAGGTGCAATATGTATTCCCCCTTGTGGCTGTGGTGAGTGGTTCTGCCATAGCACATGGACTCACAAATTGTAGTGAGTGTAGGGTAATGTCGTAGAGGCCTGAGTAGTTCCCACACACAATATACCTTACCTGACATTAACAACTGGAATGGTGTATGTGAACACCTGCATATCTTGGCACTGTTCCCAGGGAAGCAAAGTGTGTGTCCTGGATGTGGGAGGGGTGGTCTGAACTGGTTGTGTTGTGTGTTACAGGTCCTGTGGTCAAGCATGGTATAGAACATAACCTGCCGTGATGTGCATATCTGACCCTGAAGTAGGTGGCTGCAAACGCATATATATGCTATCCCCCACCTGACAGGTAGTACTATATGTACATACCTCTGTATAAATAATGATGTCAGCACCCTATAAATACTGCAGGTGCAGATCAGCTGCACAGTAATTCGGATAGTGCGCCTGCTAATGCGTCTCCTTCAAGTGTCATAATATAGTTAGGTAAGGGTTTGAATCCTGCAAATGCTCAGTGTGTGTGTGTGGGTGAATGGGGTTGGTGTGTATGCTAGTCTGTGTGAGGGAAATGTCCCTTTTGGCAACTGGGAAAACACACTACAGGATGCACATTCCCCTTTCTAAACACTGATGATGTCAGCACCCTATAAGTACAGCAGGAGAAAGGAAACCTTCCAGTTATGCGAATAGCGTGTTCTGCTAATGCGTCAGTCTCGAGTGTCATAACATAGTTAGGGAGGGGTTTGAATCCTGCAAATGCTCAGTGTGTGCATGCAATTCTGTATGAAAGAAATGTCCCTTTTGGCAACTAGGAGAACACACTACAAAATGCACATTCCTCTTTCTAAACACCGATGATGTCAGCACCCTATAAGTACAGCAGGAAAAGGGAAATCTCCCAGTAATGCGAATAGCGCGCTCTGCTAATACATCCATCTCGAGTGTCATAACATTATTAAGTAGGGGTTTGAATCCTGCAAATGCTCAGTGTGTGCGGGGGGGGGGTTTAGTGTATGTGCAATTCTGTATGAAAGAAACGTCCCTTTTGGCAACTAGGAGAACACACTACAGGATGCACATTCCCCTTTCTAAACACTGATGATGTCAGCACCCTATAAGTACAACAGGAGAAGGGAAACCTCCCAGTAATGCGAATAACGCGCTCCGCTAATGCGTCCGTCTTGTGTTCCATAACATAGTTAAGTTGGGGTTTGAATCCTGAAAACGACAAGTGTGTGTGTTTGGATGAGGGTGGTTAGTGTGTGTACAATTCTGTGTGAGGAAAATGCCCCCTTTGGCAACTAGGAGAACACACGACAGGATGCACATTCCCCTTTCTAAATACTGATGATATCAGCACCCTATAAGTACAGCAGGAGAAGAAAAACCTCCCAGGGATGTGAATAGCGTGCTCTGTTAATGTGTCTGTCTTGAGTGTCATAACATAGTTATGTATGAGTTTGAATCTTGCAAGGGTGTGTGCAATTACATGTGTAAGAAACTGACCCTTTTGCCAACCAGTACAACACACCAGCTGCTGCATATTCCAATCTCTACACAGAGATGATGTCAGCACCCTACAAGTACAGCAGAAGAGGGCAAATCTCCCAGTAATGCAAATAGCACGCTCTGCTACTGCGTCTCTCACTACTGTCATAGCACAGTTAGTTATGGCTTTGAATTCCACACATGCCACATGTGTTTTTGTCACACAGAATGCCCATGTGTGTGGGTTGTTGTTCACAATAATGCATGACATCGATTAAACCAGTAATGGCAATGGACACAGATGATGTATGTGTGCCAAATACACATATGTACCTGTGACCTTCAATAGTTCCCATGTCTGACGCCTGCCACATGTCAATACATGGTATTTGCACTGGATAACATTATGACTGTGGTCTTCTGTGCGGGTGCTGCATGTGGTATGTGTATATACAGTGTGAGATGTATATGGTATCATCCTAGCAGCGAGGGATACACATCTGGTCTGGGGCATATAGTCTACATGTTGTTGGTGAACAGGTGCTGCATGTTATCACCTGTTGTGGGAGTGGTAACAAGTTGTTCCATAGCAATGCAGTGACTACATGCTAGAAACCTTTCAGATAGGGTGTTGCAGCTACAGTAATTCATCAGCATTCAGTAATACTTCAGCATTCCTGGTGAGGGTATGATGCCAACCAAGGTCAGGGTCATACCAGCCTGTGCCACATGCTTAGAGAGCCCTTCCATGTTCCCTATCATGTAGTCCAGGGAGGTACATCACAGATCAGCCATAGTGGCATGGAAAATGACTGAGTCATATGTGTCCATGCCTCTGACTGACCTGTATGCTTGTGTTATGTGGTGGACCATAGTGCCCCACGGGCATATCACTGTGACCTTCACCTTGTCCAGCCTGGTGAGCGGGACCTCACTGTACCGGACAATAAAAGTACCTAACACAACTGTAGCAGGTGTGTTGTCTAGCCGTACAGGCTGTGACTGTTTGGCACACAGGATTTGTGTGCTATGTGTTGCACGTGCTGTGTTCCGGCTTAATGTATGCCTGTGTGCCAGCCGCAGAGGTGTCTGCTGTTCAGGCAGGATGCTATTCTGAGGCTCCACGAATGGCCCAGTGTGTTCACGTGTTTGGATTGCTGTCAGTGTAGGTCTACATCAGACTGGTATTGTAGTCACTGTAGTATTTCAT
>NC_056726.1:1585583432-1585628432 GCF_019279795.1 Protopterus annectens
GGGTTAAAAAAAAGGGAAAACCCGGGGAATTTTCCAAAAAAGGGCAGACCAAAACAACATGGCCACCGCTTAGTGGTTGCTAAGGGGAAGCTGAGTCTAAGACATGTAACTGAGCATTAGTAGGCAATCTAATGTAAATGAGTGTTAGGATACTGAATTCCACTGTCACATAGCAAATGAGCACATTCTGAGTAGTGTAAGAGATACATAAGGGGGAGGAATAGAGTAGGAGATAGGTGACATCACAGGGGGGAATGGTAGAAAGAAATGCAGTTCATTGGAGGTCAGTGTTACATGACAGATGTTAGACACATATCATGGAAAGAGGAGTGCCACAAGATAAGCATGGGAAAGTCAAGAAATTAAGGTGTACACTGTTGCTTACACCAAAGTTTCTTGCTGGCAGCATGCATCGCAGCGCCATGAAGCGCGAGTAGGGCAGTGTGAGCACGTGTAAGGCAGACTGAGCATGTGGGAGCCTGTTGGCAGACTTGTAAGACTATTTGCACTAGTGTGAGTGCGTTTTAACCCAAATAAGAAGATTCTGAACCGTATAAGAATGTGTGTTGGCTGCAAGCCACTGTGAGTGTGTTTCTGCTGGTATGCGCATTGCTCCCCCTGAGGAAACAGAAAGGAAAAAGGAAGCAACAGAATTAGTAGGAAGCTAGCAGGGAATACTGCTGGAGCTAGCAGGTGAAAACAATTAGAAGCAGGCAATTACACAGGCAGAATAGTAGCTCAGCCAAGCACTTAAAACTCTGCAAACAGCAGTGCAGGATGTTTCTCTCAAGAGACACTGCAAGACAGGAGTAAGCTATTAGAAGTGAAAACTGAAAAGCTGAACTCAGAGCAGAAATGCTAGGGGCTGCCATAGCTGTCATAAGGAGACATAGGCTACTTGCTGAGGGTGGTGACAATGCAAATGGTGCCAGACAACCCACAGTGAGGAGACGGAGAAGAGTGTACAGGCCCAGGGTCACCTACCACGGGTTACATGAGCTGGAGATAGTAGACCGCTATAGAGTGGACAGAGACCTCCTGCAGCAATTGTCGAGCTGTGCAGGCCACGCCTCACACACAGAACCAACAGAGGGGAACCCATCCCAGTGGAAACCAAGGTATGTGTTGGCCTAAGAATGCTAGCAACAGGTACCTTCCAGAGACCAACTGGTGATATGATGGGGATATCACAGGCATCAGCCTCCAGGGTACTGCACCAGTTCCTGGATGCCATGTCAGCACATGTCGGTGATCATGTATATTTCCCCAATGCCGTGAGGTATTGGCCAGCAATATGCGTCTCTTCCAGCAAATAGCGGAATACCCTGAGGTAGTGGGTGCAATAGATTGCATGTACATACGCATCAAAGCACCAGCCGGTGAGCGAGGTAGGGCCTACATTAACCGCAAGGGCTTCCCCTCCATCAACTGCCAGGTCGTGTGTGATGCCCAGGGCATAATAATGAATGTGTGTGCTGGCTGGCCTGGGAGCTACCATGATTCCCATATCAGGCATTTGACGCAGCTGTACCAGACATTTGCCAATGGGGACATCCCACATGGACACCTAGTGGGGGATGCAGGTTATGCACTGGAGCCATGGCTGATGACACCCATTAGAAACGCACACACACCTGAACAGGAATGCCATAATGAGGCACATGTACAAACACGTAATGTAATAGAGCGTGTGTTTGGGCTGCTCAAGTCATGGTTCCGTGTCTGGACATCTGGTGGAGCCTTGCAGTACTCACCAACTACATGTACCCAAATTGTCATGGTATGTGCTATGCTACATAATATGATCTTGCGAAAACAGCTGCAGCAGGACCAGCATAGGGCCGGGTCAAACAGCCCCCCACCATTGCCAAGGCCCTCACAGGCAGAGCGTGACTCGGAGGAGGAACAACCTGAGCCTGCCCCAGTAGGCAGAAGGAGGCGTGCCCAGTATGCCCTGCCCTTGGTAAAGAGGCAACGCATAGCACATACACTGGCTCAGTAGGAACCCTGGGAATGATACCCCTCTCTGACTCACTCATATAATAACAGGGATGCCTAAAATGACATAACCTGCTCTCAAACATGTACAGGGAGTGTAGTATGTGCATCCGACAGAGGCAGCCCTGCAGCACCGCCTGAGGCATGAATGCCATGTGTTAAGCAATGTAACAACATGTAGTATATGCACACTTGATGACCCTGACTAACATCCTACCCTCTCCAAGCATGATGCCACAATATGACGATGAGATGATCAATTGCAATAAATGGCTGAAGTATTGCAGTTAGTCAAAGGGGATCCAATGTGTGCCAGCCTGGGATGACATGCTGAGCATGACATGATGCTCCACCTGCTAGGGGTGGCATGCACCTATCAGTCCAGGCCTTATGGATACTGGCAAAGGCTGTTGTTACCCACAGTGTGCCCTGAATAGGTAAGGCTCAAAACACAAACCCACCTCCATAGGTATCAGAAGGGATAAGAACCTAGATGTAATGCTACCCAATGCCAGAAGTCTAAACAGCAAGATGTATGCAGTCTAAACTCCCCCAGTATGGAGAATGTTGATATCTGTCCTGTAACAGAAAACTGGGTCAAGGCTCACAACAGCACCCTAACACTACCAGGTTACACCTCATACTGTGCTGTACAGCCTCAAAACATGGAACAAGCTACAAAAGGAGGGTGACTAGCAATAATTGTGAAGGATAACCACACCCCCATGTTGGTACCACAACAAGAAGCAGCATGGACTAGCCATGGTCAAGTAACAGTGGCTAAAACTGCCTCCCAGTTTATAGCCTGCTACAGACTACTGTCCTAACACCAGGAACTGCACCTGGCCTGTGTTGGAATACATGAATATATTAAGCCCTCCAAACCACATTATATTGTGTGACTGAAAATACCCAGACATAGACTGGGAGCATTATACTAGCTCCAACACTGTAGGACAATAGTTCCTAGAATCCATAAACCAAAATGCCCAGGAACAATGTACCACTCCCACAAGAGGGGTAAGCATACTGGATGTGATAATCAGCAACATGGGTACTGGATGGCAAGATGAGAAGTGTATCCCTCACTGGTAAGACCAGACCATAGAGTAATCACACTGGATATACACATCCTGACCACAGTCCCTGGCCAGAAAACCACAGTGAAAAACATGTGTAAAGCAAAAGTTGCACTCCTCCAAACTGATGTGGAATCCATTAAAGGCCCTGTGCAGGTGCAAAATATGGGCCACACCTCAAAGAGCCTGTTATACAGGCATCCCATGAACACTGCCAGGAATGCTTGGATTATGCAATCCCAAATAAAACCAAGACACAATGCCATACACGCAGGCATCTGGCATGGTGGACTCCAGCCATTACCAAACAATGCAAGAGAATGAGGAAGCTACTACACGATAGAGCAAACATAAAAAGGGAAGTAATCACTGATCAGTAGTATGGCAATAAAATATGTCCACACATACAATCCACTAAGGCCAGCTACAACAAGTTGAATCTGTGAATCTTGAGGCAATGTTACACCTGCCCCAAGTACACAGACAACCCTGAACTCCCCCCAAGAAATACAAATATATGTGAGAGATGCAACCAATTATCCAAACCGGAGGCTGAGCTCCTTCAACTCAGTACTGTCAAAACTAGTCAGGAGGAGAAGGTAACCACCCACACCACAAACCCAGTCCCACAAAGACCTATCACAACTGCGAACCAAAGACATAAACACAGAAAAACATTCCAGGAGGCCCTAATTATAAACACACCACACCAACAGAGGCCTCCAAAGCAGACACCCAAGCAACCACAACCTCCAAACATAGCACATGCAACACATAGTACACAAAGCTGGTGTGCGAAAGAGTCACAGGCCAGAAGGAGAAACAACATGCCTGATACAGATGTAATAGGTGACTCCATAGTCAGACACACTGCTGTCCCGCTCACCAGACTGAACAAGTGAAAGGGTACAGTAAGCTGCCTGTAGGCTGCTACAATATGCCACATAACACAAATATGCAGGTCACCCCAAAGCAAGTAGAAATATGATGCAGTCATTGTCCATGCTGGCGTGAATGACCTGAGATGTACCTCCCCGGACTATATGAAAAGAGACATAGATGAGCTCTCCGATTATGTAGTCCAGGCCGGTATGACGCTGACCGTTTGCAGCATCCTACCCTCACCAATAATGATGCCACAGTACAAACACAGAATGATCAGCTTTAACAAGTAGCACAATTACTGGTGTAATTCCAAGGGGATCCAATGTCTGTCTGCTTGGGATGTCATGCTTGACAAGCCACGCTGCTGTTCCAGGGATGGCTTGCACCTGTTACCCCTGGGCATCTGGATATTGGATAAGGCTTTTGCCACCTTCATAGAGCCTATCGTAGGCAAGGCTGAAAAGACTAACCCACCACCCTAGAAAACATAAGTGGAAAGAAACATAAGGGTAATGCTGACCAATGCCAGACATGTAAACCTCAATATGCATGCTCCTGAGGCCCTCCCCAGTATGGAGAACATTGATGTCCGTGCAGTGACAGAAACCTGCAGCAAGCCTCCTGACAGCACACCAGCACTACCAGGTTATACCTCATATCATGCTTTATGGCCCCAAAACCTGGACCAAAACATGAAAGGAGGGGGGAGTATCCATATTCAGCACAGACACCCATACGTCCAGGTAACTGACAATGCATGAAGCATCGGAGACCACCCATGTGCAACTAACCATAGGCAAAACTGCTGTACAGTCTGTAGCATGCTACAGACCACACTCTCACACACAGGAACCCCACCCAGCCATCCTGAAGACACTGGACAGTATGAATGTCTCACCGAATACCAAACAAGGTACTCACAAATTACCACATAGGTGGTAAACCATTATGTATGGAAGGAGTAATCAAGGACCTAGGGACACAAGTGGACAGTAACCTGTTATGTGACACTCACATTGCCAGCGTGGCTAGGAAGACTGTCTATATTGGACACCGTATCATGAAAGGATTCACATCTACATCAACAGAGGTCATTGTGCCCCTATACTGTTCTCTTATCAGACCCATAATCTAGTACAATGCCTCATTTGGGATGTACCTTACCCGACACCTGCAGCAGTTAGAAAGACCTCAAAGGTACCTCACCAAGAGGATAAAGGATCTCAAATATATGTCATATGCTGTCTGGCTGTAGACACCCCAGCTGAATGCAGTCACATACTGCCTACACAGAGGCGTTGTATGCCTGTTGTACAAGGCCATGTCCAACACAGGAGTAATGGACATGCTCCACCCCAGAAAACCCAAAGCCATCGGAGCTGTGAGAGAGAGAGATGTCATCCTCAACACATAATGAAATAGGATGTGCTGAGGAACAGATACATAACCCAGAGGCTCCCTACACCCTGGAACAGAATCCCACTCCATGTTAGGCAGAGCCCCTCACTGACACTCTTCAACAGGAATCTTGCCAAGTGGATGGATGATCGTAGATGTACACTGGGGGTCTTCACTGTGTCACGTCCAGACAGAGGCACAGTAAATTAAATCATAAATGGCCATAATATTCACATAGCAAGGGGTGGCGAAAGCCACACACACTCTGGCTAGGCTTATAAATGCCCTAGGGTGGCTAGCCTAGTATGAACCTATGAACCTATGAAAATACAAATTGTACAGGACACTAAGGATAATCACAAGGCTTTCTTAACTGATGGTAGGTACCTTGTTGGGAATTCACAGATATGCTCTGAATCACTCAAATATTACAAACAACATACCAAACACACACACATATTGCCAACATCCAACCTGACAGGTGCAGTGCAACCCCCCCAGAATGCAAAATATCTATCCCAGCAGACTGTTGGCCTCCTGACATTGCAGATGCTGAGGTAACAGCCAGCATCTACAAAGCAAAACAAACAGCAGCAATGGTATGAGATGGTGTCCTGGGCTGAGTCCAACATGGACTCCAAGAAGAATGGAATGCCAAATCACACTACTGCTCAATGTCAGCCTTACCACAGGATATGTACCCAAAGAGCAGTGTACAACAACAGTGGTCCTTCTCAACAAAGGTGTTGCCTGAGTGGATACTGCAAACTACCACCCCAGAATCCTAACAAGCTTGGTCTGCACAGCTATGGAAAGAATCAGCATGTACCGCAGACATAAAGATATTGGGGACCTACTGACACCGGACCCTACCCAGTGTGGCTTTCTTAAGTGCAGATCCTGCCCCTTAAACATGTTTGACTCATTTGAAACAGTCATTAAGGTCATTGATGGAGGCAATGTGGTCCACACAGCTCTGGACCTTGCAAAGTCTTCCATACAATATCCCAAGTGTTCATTATAGATAAGCTCACCAGCTTAAATATAAACCCCTATGTCAGCAGAGGGGTTGCAAACCAGACCAAGGACAGAACTGAAATGGTCAGACATGCTGCAGCCATGTCAGACTACAAACCAGATATAACTGGCATCCCACAAGGCTTGGTCCTGGGACCTCCCTCGTTTGGTATATATGTCCCATAGGTACAGCCCAACATGGAAGGACTGTGTTCGAGCATGTTTGCAGAGGACTACAAACTGGCCACCATATCTGACCCTCCAGCTGACACAAGCATCCCACAAAAGGGCCACATAGAAACAGACAACTGGTGCCATAGCCATGTCAGCAAGCTAATTGCAGAAAAGTGTATAGTCAACCCCTGTGGATATACAGTAAGTGCCCACCAATTACCACATAGGTGTTAACCCATTAAGTACTTAACATGTAATGAGAGACCTGGGGACACAAGTTGATAGATATCCTGCATTGGACAAGCATGTGGCTGTAGTGGTTACAGAAACATTCCATATATCCACCTAATCATGAAGGTTGTCAGATCTAGATAAGGGGAGGTCATTGTGGCTCTGCAGTCATCTTTCATCAGCGTTACAATTGACTACAATAGCCCCTGCGGCGTGTACCTCAGCAGACACCTCCATCAACTGTAAAGTCCCCAAATGTACCTCACCAGGAGTATCAAAGAGCTTGAACAGATGCCATGTGTTGCCTGATTAAACAAATTGCAGCTCCACACACTGCCATACTGCCCACCCAGAGGCAAGCTGTGCCTGATGTATAAAGCCATGTCCAAGCTGGAATCAATGAACATGCTGCACCTTGTACAATCTGAATGGCAGTGAGCTCTGCACATGAGAGACCTGAACCCCAGCACTGACATACATAGGACAAGCTGTACTAAATGATCCATAACACAGAAGCCACCCCCACTCTTGAGTAAACTCCCAGTACAGGTTAGCCAGAGAGTCACTCATCGACTCTCCTCAAGAGGAATATTGATGAGTGGATGGGAGATGGTAGGTTTACCCTGGGTATCACTGTTATGTCATGGGTAGACGGAGGCACAGTATACTAACCATGACATATGTCATGGCAAACTCCACTTACAATGTGTGTCGGCGACAAACACACCTCCGACTAGCATTAGAAATGGCCTAGGGCACATCGCTAGTGTTTGCCAATGTACACCTATGTTGTGGAATACACTACCAATGTTGGACAAGCCTGGTTTAAGTAGTTCATATCTGAACATAATGCAACATGGTCAGATGTGCACAAATGGCCGCTAACCAGGCTGTTGTGCTCACTATGAAAATGTAAAGCAGTGTTAGGACTAAAGCCCAGGATACTGTCCACCACAGTGAAAGTACTGAACCAGTACACTTTACGGTACTACAGTGTTAGGTCAGTATGAAAGGATGTTGACAACTGTATGCAAAGTATCCCATGCAAACCCTGCAGGCACAGCATAATCCCTGTTGTGTTCAGACACAAAGCAGTTGGACAGTAACTACACAACATGACACACATCACACAACCATAAACTTGAGATATTGTTGAAGTTCGCACTCATCCATAAATGTGGTGGGCTGCAGACTTCAACATATGGAAAGCTCACACTGGGCATGCTCGCACACTTTGATAAATGAGACATATGTCAGACAACATGCCATGGAAAGCCTGAACTGGGCATGCTCACACACTTAGGCCAAATCTCAGTTTAGCAGTTGGCCACTCATATCCGGTATTTGTACGTGTAATTCCAGGAACCAACCACATTACAGCAATCTGCCCAGTGCACACAGTTAAATGACTACAGAGACATACGTGATATATAGTGGATCCGTCTCATATTCAAACATCTTCCACAGATACACAAGTTGTTCATAGAAACAGGGAATGCTATGGCAATAAAGACCTGCAAACAGTCTATCAGCAACAAATATTGTGCATCTGACAATTAAACATATGGGTGTAGAGGTCAACACTAGGCTGTTTGCTCCAGGGAATGACAGCTTAGCCAGAGTGTGCTTGGCGTCTGCCTCCCCAGTACAGTAGGCTACTGTGCCACTGTAAAGTAGGTCATATAAGACACTGTGTGAGGCTAGTGTGCTGTGCCTCTGTCAAGCAGGAACACAGTGGAGATCCCAGGGGTTGAATTTGCTAAGCCACATCCATGTTGTTGGTGTGTGCTAGAAGAGGGTTAGTGAGGACCTCTAACAGTAAGTGGGCATCAATAACAGACTGAGGGGAGCCTTATCTGCATTGTCTGGACAATTTCACTGTCAACACTTTGTCGTGATGATTATGAGGGATTGAAGTGTCGTGCCAGTACTGTTCAGAGATGTCCTCCCTCTGTGGGCTACTGCTCTGCAATATATTAGCTCACTCCATCTGTTGGACAGCTCATATATGGCTGGTGTACACCTGACAGGTGTCCTGTTGTGGAGCAGTCATGGGTATATTTGGGATAGCATGATCAATGCAAACCTTCCACATGCTCATAGAATGCAATTGTCAAGGATTATGCAGAGTGGCCTGTATACTCCCCCAGCATGGGTCCTTTGAAGTCTTCCACCCCAGTCTTCACAAGTGTAAAGTCTGCTTTGATAAATACACTTTGTTTGCAGTGACAACCTTGCCTGGGGGTGGGGATGGGATATGGATGTCCAGGAAAAGGTGGGTATGGTCAGATATCAACAATGGTGGTCTACCTCTGGTGTGGAACAGTGAGTACCCATGTTGCAGATGGTCAGGTGCAATATGTATTCCCCCTTGTGGCTGTGGTGAGTGGTTCTGCCATAGCACATGGACTCACAAATTGTAGTGACTGTAGGGTAATGTCGTAGAGGCCTGAGTAGTTCCCACACACAATATACCTGTACCTGACATTAACAACTTGAATGGTGTATGTGAACACCTGCATATCTTGGCACTGTTCCCAGGGAAGCAAAGTGTGTGTCTTGGATGTGGGAGGGGTGGTCCGAACTGGTTGTGTTGTGTGTTACAGGTCCTGTGGTCACGAAGCATGGTATAGAACATAACCTGCCCGTGCGATGTGCATATCTGACCCTGAAGTAGGTGGCTGCAAACGCATATATATGCTATCCCCCACCTGACAGGTAGTACTATATGTACATACCTCTGTAGAAATAATGATGTCAGCACCCTATAAATACTGCAGGTGCAGATCAGCTGCACAGTAATTCGGATAGTGCACTCTGCTAATGCGTCTCCTTCAAGTGTCATAATATAGTTAGGTAAGGGTTTGAATTCTGCAAATGCTCAGTGTGTGTGTGTGGGTGAGGGTTGGTGTGTATGCTAGGCTGTGTGAGGGAAATGTCCCTTTTGGCAACTGGGAAAACACACTACAGGATGCACATTCCCCTTTCTAAACACTGATGATGTCAGCACCCTATAAGTACAGCAGGAGAAAAGAAACCTTCCAGTTATGCGAATAGGTTCTGCTAATGCGCCAGTCTCGAGTGTCATAACATAGTTAGAGGGTTTGAATCCTGCAAATGCTCAGTGTGCGCAATGCATGTGTGAAAGAAATGTCCCTTTTGGCAACTAGGAGAACACACTACAAAATGCACATTCCTCTTTCTAAACACCGATGATGTCAGCACCCTATAAGTACAGCAGGAAAAGGGAAATCTCCCAGTAATGCGAATAGCGTGCTCTGCTAATGCATCCATCTCGAGTGTCATAACATTATTAAGTAGGGGTTTGAATCCTGCAAATGCTCAGTGTGTGTGTGGAGGGGGGTTAGTGTGTGTGCAATTCTGTATGAAAGAAATGTCCCTTTTGGCAACTAGGAGAACACACTACAGGATGCACATTCCCCTTTCTAAACACTGATGATGTCAGCACCCTATAAGTACAACAGGAGAAGGGAAACCTCCCAGTAATGCGAATAACGCGCTCCGCTAATGCGTCCATCTTGTGTTCCATAACATAGTTAGGTTGGGGTTTGAATCCTGCAAACGGCAAGTGTGTGTGTTTGGATGAGGGTGGTTAGTGTGTGTACAATTCTGTGTGAGGAAAATGCCCCCTTTGGCAACTAGGAGAACACATGACAGGATGCACATTCCCCTTTCCAAACACTGATGATGTCAGCACCCTATAAGTACAGCAGGAAAAGAAAAACCTCCCAGTGATGTGAATAGCATGCTCTGTTAATGTGTCTGTCTTGAGTGTCATAACATAGTTATGTATGAGTTTGAATCTTGCAAGGGTGTGTGCAATTACATGTGTAAGAAAACTGACCCTTTTGCCAACCAGTACAACGCACCAGCTGCTGCATATTCCAATCTCTACACAGAGATGATGTCAGCACCCTACAAGTACAGCAGAAGAGGGCAAATCTCCCAGTAATGCAAATAGCACGCTCTGCTACTGCGTCTCTCACTATTGTCATAGCACAGTTAGTTATGGCTTTGAATCCCACACATGCCATGTGTTTTTGTCACACAGAATGCCCATGTGTGTGGGTTGTTGTTCACAATAATGCATGACATCAATTAAACCAGTAATGGCAATGGACACAGATGATGTATGTGTGTGCCAAATACACATATGTACCTGTGACCTTCAATAGTTCCCATATCTGACGCCTGTCACATGTCAATACATGGTATTTTCACTGGATAACATTATGACTGTGGTCTTCTGTGCGGGTGCTGCATGTGGTATGTGTATATACAGTGTGAGATGTATATGGTATCATCCTAGCAGCGAGGGATACACATCTGGTCTGGGGCATATAGTCTACATGTTGTTGGTGAACAGGTGCTGCATGTTTTCACCTGTTGTGGGAGTGGTAACAAGTTGTTCCATAGCAATGCAGTGACTACATGCTAGAAACCTTTCAGCTAGGGTGTTGCAGCTACAGTAATTCATCAGCATTCAGTAATACGTCAGCATTCCTGGTGAGGGTATGATGCCAACCAAGGTCAGGGTCATACCAGCCTGTGCCACATGCTTAGAGAGCCCTTCCATGTTCCCTATCATGTAGTCCAGGGAGGTACATCACAGATCAGCCATAGTGGCATGGAAAATGACTGAGTCATATGTGTCCATGCCTCTGACTGACCTGTATGCTTGTGTTATGTGGTGGACCATAGTGCCCCACGGGCATATCACTGTGACCTTCACCTTGTCCAGCCTGGTGAGCGGGACCTCACTGTACCGGACAATAAAAGTACCTAACACAACTGTAGCAGGTGTGTTGTCTAGCCGTACAGGCTGTGACTGTTTGGCACACAGGATTTGTGTGCTATGTGTTGCACGTGCTGTGTTCCGGCTTAATGTATGCCTGTGTGCCAGCCGCAGAGGTGTCTACTGCTCAGGCAGGATGCTATTCTGAGGCTCCACGAATGGCCCAGTGTGTTCACGTGTTTGAATTGCTGTCAGTGTAGGTCTACATCAGACTGGTATTGTAGTCACTGTAGTATTTCATGCCACCTGACAGGTTATGCCAGTACTGGGTTCAGAGTGCTTAGTCCCCAGTTTGGCTATGTGGTTGCATCTCATACATGTGTTGTACATCCATGTGAAGGGGAGATGGTTGACTGTGTACATGTGGCAGCTGTGACATTGCCACATGACCCACATATTCCACAACTGTACCATAGAGGTGAATGGCAAGTGACCTTTGCACATGCTACCATAGTATTGTGATTGCCATGGTAATTAACAGCAGATAGGGCCAATGGGGAACAAGGTACATAGGTTCATAGGTTCATAGATTCATACTAGGCTATCTGCCCTAGGGCATTTATAAGCCTAGCCAGAATGTGTTTTGCTTTTGCCACCCATTTTAAATTTATTTTGCTATGACCTTTTTCGAGGTTAGTATACTGTGCCTCTGTCTAACAGTGACAAGGAAGTGATACCCGGGGTAAACCTACGATCTCCCATCCACTCATCAAGATTCTTCTTGAAGAGAGTCAATGAGGGACTCTGCCTAACCTGGACTGGGATTTTATTCCAGAGTGAAGGGAGCCTCTGGGTTATGAATCTGTCCCTCCAGCATGTCCTATTTATTTCAGTGCTGAGGTTCAAGTCTCTCGAGCGTGTAGCTTGATGGGATTTGGATTTTCTGAGGTGCAGCATGTCCATTGATTCTGGGTTGGACATGGCTTTATACATCAGGCACGGATCGCCTCTGAACAGGCAGTATGCCACTGAGTAGAGCTGGAGTTTCTTTAACCGGGCAGCATATGGCATCTGTTTGTGCCCTTTGATCCTCTTGGTGAGGTACTTTGGGGTCTTTCCAGTTGTTGCAGGTGTCTGGTAAGGTACATCCCAAAAGGGGCATTGTACTCAATTATGGGCCTGATGAGGGATGAGTAAAGAGGCACGATGACCTCCCCTGATCTAGATGTGAATCCCTTCATGATTAGGTGGGCTATATAAATGTTTTTCTAACCACTTTGGCCACGTGGTTGTCAAATGAGAGATTGCTATCAACTTGGGTCCCCAGGTCCCTAATTACTTCTTCTGTACTTAATGGATTACCACCTATGTGGTAATTTGTGGGCACTTTGTTTTTGCCAAAGGGATGACTATACACTTTTGGCATTTAGCTTGAGGCCATGGCTCTGGCACCAGTTGTCTGTTTCTATGAGGCCCTTTTGGAGGATGCTTGTGTCGGCTGGAGAGTCGATTATGGCGCCCAGTTTGCAGTCATCTGCGAACTTGGTCAGCCACAGTCCTTCCGTGTTGGCCTGTACCTCGAGAAATATATACCAACAAGAGAGGTCCCAGGACTGAGCCTTGTGGGACACCACTTGTAACTGGTTTGAGTCTGACATGGCTCCAGCAATTCTAACCATGTGGGTTCTGTCCTTGAGCCAGTTTGCAATCCATCTAGTGACATAGGGGTTTATATTTAAGCTGGTGAGCTAATCTATAATGCCCAAGTGGGGTATTATATCGAAGGCTTTTTGAGGTCCAGGTAGGCTGTGTGGACCACCTTCCCTCACAATGGTCTTGGTGATTGTTTCAAAGAAATCAACCAGGTTTAAGAGGCAGGATCTGCCCTTAACAAAGCCGAACTGGGTAGGATCCAGTGTCTGTAGGTCCCCAATATCTTTATTTATGAGGTCCATGATGATCCTTTCCATAGCTTTGCAGACTAAGCTAGTCAGGCTTATGGGGCGATAGTTTCCAGGATCCGTTGAGGCACCACCTTTATAGAGAGGGACCACTGTTGCTGTATGCCACTCTTTGGGCACATATCCTGTAGTAAGGCTGAGATTGAACAGTTGTGCTATGTTTGGGTTTAGCTCTTCTTGGAGTTCATGTAGGACACAGCCCGACACCGCCTGGTCCCATTGATGCTGTGTTTTTCCTTTGGAGAGGGCTCTTACCTGAGCATCTGAGATGTCAGGGGCAGCACTCTGCTGGGATAGATATTTGCCCTTTGGTGTAGGGGAGTTTGCACTGAACCTGTCAGCTAGGATGTTGGCAATGTCTGTGGGTTCGTGTATTTTTGTCATTTTGGACTAATACTGAGCATACCTGGGAATTACCACCCAGGTTCCTAACATAACTAAAGAAAGCCTTGTGATTATCCTTAGTGTCCTGTGCAATTTTTCTCTCGGCTGGCCTTAGACAATGTTATGGGGGCCTGTAGTTATGTGCTAATAGTGATCAGTGCTGCCTTCCGTTTATGGGATTTTGCTCTATCATTTAGTAGTTTCTCCCTTCTATTGTATAGTTTGTTTATGGCTGGGGTCCACCAGATAGGACATCTGCCTTTGGAGGATTGGGTTTGGTTTTATTTGGGATCGATGATCCATGCATTCCTGAAGGTGTTCATAGAATGTGTTTATAAAGGATTCTGCAGTCTTGGCCATATTTTCCACAGGCCCGGGGCGTTTGCAGTATTCCACTTTGGTTATGAGGTGTGTGAATTTTGCTTTAGAGAAGTTTTTCACTGTGGTTTTCTGGGCAGGTGGGGTTGGGATGTGAATATCCAGTGAGATTAGTTTATGGTCTGATCTTACCAGTGAGGGATACACTTCTGGTCTGGAGCATAGAGTCCCCATGTTGGTGATGATCAGGTCCAGTATGTTTTCCTCTTGTGGGAGTGGTAACAAGTTCATAGCATTTGAGTTTATAAATTCTAGGAACCTTTGGCTAGGGTGTTGGAGCTAGAGTAATGCTCCCAGTCTATGTTTGGGTAGTTGAAGTCACCCAATATAATGGTGTTTGGAGAGACCTTCATATTTTCCAGTGTTCTCAGGAAGGCCGAGTGGGGTTCCTGGGTTTGGGAGGGTGGACTGTAGCAGGCTATAAACTGGAAGGCAGTTTTACCCACTGTTAGTTGCACATGGATAGTCTCTGATGCTTCGTGCTTTGCCACCAACCTGGAGGTGTGGGTATCTTTGATGAATATCGATACTCCTCCTTTGTGGTTCGGTCCAAGTTTTGGGGCTTAAAAGCATGGTATGAGGTATAACCTGGTAGTGCTGGGGTGCTCTCAGGAGCCCTGAACCAGGTTTCTGTTACTGCACAGATATCGATGTTCTCCATGCTAAGGAGAGTTTTGAGTGCGTGCATCTTGAGGTTTAGACTTCTGGCATTGAGTAGCATTACTCTTAGTTTCTTATCCCTTGTGATACCTATGGAGGTGGGTTTGTCTTTTGAGCCTTGCCTAAAAAAGGCACTATGGGGGTAGCTAGAGCCTTTGCCAACATCAGAAAGCCCAGGGGTGACAGGTGCAAGTCGTCCCTAGCGAAGCAGGTGGTTCAACAGAAGGTGAGTATGTGAGGGTGTAGTGCCTGTGATTAGTTAGCACTGGCATATATGACTGCTCACGTGGACAAATGCCAGGTAAGTCATATGCAATGTGTCACAGGCAACGTACATGTGAACAGGACAAACAGTGACATTCTGTCAAGTGAGACATGGACATACATATAGTAAGCTATGCAGATGTCACTAGGAGTCCACAGACGCTCTGTAACTTTGTATTGCAGGTGGGATTAGTGTTCCAGTGTAACTGCAAGCAAACATGCATGCAAACAAAGCTACAGTAAGCAGGGCTGCATGTAGTCCATTGTACAACAAACAAGCTGTACCACTTCCAGTAGGTAACAGTGCAAATATGCAGGCACTATACACATGTACATGGAAATACACAGGTCAGATGGCTAGGGTCCAGTCTCAGCGCACACAAGTGTACAGACCATGTACCGTCAGGATGTACAATAACTGGATGGAAACCCAGGTGCTCATACCTGCAGTAATACACGTGTCAAATAACAGACACTGAGCCTTCACTCAGTGGTTCCATACTTAGTAGGATGTATGCTACCTGGCCTGCCACCACAGTATCCCTGACATGTATGGGGACTCTCCCTCCTGTGACAGTTAGTTTTGTGTGTTGGGGCTGTCTAGCATGGTATGAGATGTGAGCTTGCAGTGCTAGGGTGCTCCTGTGTGTCCTGTACCAGTCGTGTAGTACTGCACACATATCAACATCCTCAAACATCCGCATTTCAGAGTCCAGTGTGGGCAACATGCCACTTGCAGTTTACATGTCCATCATTGTGTATCAATACTTTCATTACCTTATCCCCTGTGCTACCTATGTATGTAGCCTTCTGTTGACATCCTTACCACCAGTATGCCAACATGTGCAGAAGATACACTATGGTACTTACCATGGGTGTAGACAACAGTACAAGACAATCATACCGCATCAGGCATGCTGGGATATACCCACAATTATATCAGCACACAGTACTGTTAACAACATGATACTATTACTACACGTCTATGTAGTCACCCTGTGCATCAGTAACATGTTAACCTGTACCTGCACTGATGTTACAGATTGCAGGAGGTGGCACAGTTTCATCATATGCACAGGGTGTGAACTTGGTATGCCTGTGTCTGCCACTGATACCACCAATTGACATGTATGTGTATGTTGGTGAGGGACAGCAGTACAAGGTGGGGCAATGTTGTTGCAGTGTGTGCGGTAGCCCTAGGTGTTGTCAATTCGCATGTGTATGGATGCACACAGTTCCACCTCATGGCTGCCATATACTGGTGTTTGTGGACAGCCACAGACTGTACCTGCCAGGTCATACAGATCAGTGTCTGTGGCCACGGACACAGTACCTGTGCCTTGCAGGGGTGCTACGGACTGTATCTGGTACCAATCCAGACTGGGTACTGTCATCAGAAGCAGGTGTTCATTGACTAGACACAGATCCCTGTCGGGCCTGTCCAGAGCCACGTGCACGTGGTCTCCTGGGGCTGTCTGATGACAGCACAGACCCAGCATTGCTGGGGCTGCTGCTGGCACTATGGGGGTGGCTGCGGCCCTGTTGTCGTCCTCGATGACTGCCAGCTGCTGCTGTTGCTGGCATACGCCCACGTCGACGCCTCAACCGTCCACCATCGCCCTGGCTCATGGACATGTAGTTGTGGAACCGGTCTAATATGTCCCCACAAGGTCTGTCTATGACATTGGTGAAATTACGGATGGCAGCCGCAATGTCACGCATACTGTCAGTCATGGCTGTGCGACATGCTGTCAGCTCCCTCATACCCTGTCTGGTGTACCGTTCCATACGTGACTGTGCCTGCATGACAGCCTGAAACATAGCTGAGGTTGTAAGACCTCTGTGGGCACGTCTGACAGGGGCAGTACGCCCACGGATGCTCCCACGAGAACCCCTGGACATCTGTATGTGTGGTACCATGGCTGCTGTGTGGGGAAGCATGTGCCACAGATACCACATTACCCTGGTCAATGACCACTGTATCCTGTCCATCACTTAGGGACATTGGTGACAAAGGGTGTATTGGCAGGATAACTGTGCGCATTGATGGGGTTGACAGCTGTGTACTGTCAATTGGCTGACCAATGATGGACCCTGGCATACCTTCCTGTGCCATTACACAGATGTCATCATTATCAGTACCCGTGGCACCTGATTCAGGTTCCCTGATGCATGACACCAGAGCAGCACCAGAACCTGTGGGAGGGAAGCAGGAAACACAGTTTACAATGTCTACACAATGTTACCAGTGATGCGCACATGCACACATGCACAGGTGCACACATCCACACTTGCACACATGCACACATGCACACATGCACACATGCACAGGTGCACACATGCACACATGCACACATGCACAGGTGTACACATGCACACATGCACACATGCACACAGTTGCACACTTGCACACTACTCAGTATGCGAGATATCAACACACAGACACAAACACACCTGCATGCATACACAGAGCACTACTCAGTGATCCTAATATTACTATTACTATCAAGACTATTAAAGGTATTGTTAATACACACTCACCAGCATGGATAGGCTGCATTGCTGTTACACCAGTGGGACCTGCAGAAGTGAGGAAATTAATGTCAGTGGGCACAACTGTGCCATTGTTACTGAGTATGATACAGGTCAGCAGTACAACAGTCGCCTTTCACAGGTCAGCTGCTGATATTGAGAATATCACACTTGCACATTAAATACTATGTTGACAGCTACAAACCAAGGACACAACTCACACATGCATTAACTACCAGTGTACACAACAGTCAACTATACATATGGCATATTACCTGCACGCTCATAGTCTTGCTGCTGCGTGGCTCCAGCCTCCATCATAAAGCAGGTCTGCTGCTGTTGTTGTTGGTGGGCTGGAGCCACAACACTTTTGAGTAGTCCCTCCAGTCTGGTGAGTGGGGGATGTGTAGCCACCCCACCACCTGTGGCAACCTGTTGCCTGTGGATATCCGGACGACGCTGATGGACATTTCTGATTAAATCACTGCAGTGATGTCGTACCTGCTCATATGTCCTATTATGCGTGCCTATGTCATTTACCCGACGGACCAGGTCTTGCCACAGTGCAGCCCTCTCCTGCTGATTCTGGCTGGTGTGGGAAAAGAGTATTGCATAATCCCGTACCAGGCTCTGGTGTATCTCCTCATCCTCAGCTGCAGAGTACGCTGGATTGTGCTGGTGAGCCATGGTCCTGAAAAAGGAAATAACATGATATCAGCAAAATATGTCAGCAGAATTTGGCACACATACTACACATGCTACTCGACTGTTGTGATACAACATATCTCACATATATAGCATCTGTCTGTCTATTGGTGGATACACATGTAAATGGCCAGGTATCAATGCTCAACCAACAACTGTGCAACAGTACCTGGCACACTCCATATGACATACTACCATACCCCAGCAGTCAGAACACTGATTCAGGTCCAAAGCACCTCCTCACTCTGGGGGTTTGTATCGAGGTACTGTGTGGGGTACATCATCAACTACTGTGAGCTGACCACAAACTAATTGCCCTGGATATACATATCCCACCTCCACTACCAGCACAAACGACTACAGTGAATAACATTTCAAATGCAAACTTTACACTTCGTAACACTGACATGGTATCCTTTAAGCCCACTGGGCCAGTGGAAGACACAACCCACAATGCTGACCCCTTCACAAATGATTTCTACGGACATCTCCAAGAATGCATGGATCATACAATCCCATATAAGACCAAGACATGGGTGTGACTTAAGTATGTAAATCCAGGAGTGGTAACCTCTATGTGGGTAGTATGTGTGTACTCTGTGGTGTTGTCAGTCACTGTGCATTGGTAATGTGTTTGAGTGCATTGTCACTGTGTTGTACATGTCACTGTGTCCTTCTCCATATCTGTAGCTGTCATGTGAGGTACTTACCGTGGCAGCCATTGTGTGGTGTGGAGGGGTACACTGACCTACATGTCCATAGCTGACACACCATGTCTGCTGACACATACCATGTGCAGGTATTCCACGAATAGTGTGCCACTGTGAATATCATTGGGGGGACTATTGTACACATTTATGACCCTGTTCACCCCTGACATATGCAGTGGTGGGCAGCCAATCACATATCTGGTGGTTACTGGTGTAGGTGATTTGAAATGGGGTATGGTACTCCAGTTTTGACACTGGTGTTCACTCCATGTCTTTGTCACCAGGCACCTGTTGCAATACATCTGTACACATGTGCCTCACTCAGAATATATATACATCTCTCTCTCTCTCTCTATATATATATATATATATATATATATATATATATATATATATATATATATATATATATATATATATATATATATATATATATATATATATATATATGTATATATATATATATATATATATATATATATATATATGTCTGTATACATATACACATATATATATTGATGTACATATATCGCTATAGATATGGAGAGGGGGGGTGTGACAGAGAGGGGGTGAGAGTGACAGAGGGGTTGGGACAGGGGGAGTGTGAGATCGTCATATACAGTCATACCTGTTGATAGTCAGATCTGTCTGTCTATGTATATGTATCTACATATATCTATATCTGTATGTGTGTATTACATATATATGTTTGTACATATTCTATCTACATCTGTCTATGTATTCCTACATCCCTCTCTATGTATGTATACATATATGCATATTATATATATATATATATATATATATATATATATATACATGCATACATATATTGACATACATATGTATCCATATGATAGATAGGTATATCAACATGTTTGTTTATAAAACTGTATACACACACTAACATACTGCTAAACATACATAACTGTGAAACCTACTTTGTACATTGCACAACAACCTACATTCAACCTACATTGATATGTGCACATAGATGCCCTCACATACATATGTATGTACAGCCTTCACTGATAGTTGCTGTATGTCCCCTGCCCTATGCACATCTTCATATACATATGGATACAGACCAATGACACATATGGAGGGTTCACAGTATGTAGACTTTTATAGTATTACTTTACATTACCTGTGTTTGTCACAGCTGTTTGTGTTGCCATCTGGTTTCGTGTCCTGCTGCTCCACTTGCCAGTTGTCAGCTTTCAAGTGGTTGTTGCTGACTGGTTTTGTTTGTGTATGTTTATTTATTTTTTTTCTCTCTCTCTCTCTCTGTCTCTCCCTACCTCCACAGGGTGCAATGAAAGTATTGCATGTGTGGACTGGGAGTACAGCAGGTTTTTGTAGGTATCTGCATATGTCCATGTGATGGCCTCTGTACCAGTTGTTAGCCAGCATTGGCTAATTGAATGCAGCCAGTTGTGTACTGATTGCAGTTCTCACTGTGATTTCAGGACAGTGCTATAAAAAGGTATGTGAGATAGGCGTAGCCCGTTCAGATTTTAAGGGCAGGGACCATGCTGGTATGCTGGGGACACTGTTCTGTGAGTGTAAAGGTTAGTATCTCTCTCATATTTCCGGCTGTGTTGTAGATTAACATTTCTCCATTCATTTCTCCAGTTTCCTGTACTAAGTGTGTATGTACACTGACACCTAAGACTACTACTAATGTTAATGTGGGTATGTGCACTTTCCTGTGGCACATGTGGTGTAACTGGTGTATAGCAGTGGCTCTTGCACTTTGTTGCTATGGCTTCAATATTTGCCCTTTACATTCACTACTTGTATGCCTGCTAGGTGTCTTGACTGTAGTGTGTTGCTGTGGCTTTCCTATTTTCCATGTACATTCACACCTTGGAATGCTTGCTATATCTGCTAGGGTGTTACTGCATGCAGTGTGGTCTGGCCATGGTGTGGGCCTTGACATCTATTAGGGTATTTGAGTATGCTGCTGAGCAGGCCCCAGAGACTCTCAGGTGCATCTTTTATCTGCCTCATGGAATGGGACATATCAGTGGGGTACACCCATTAAATTGTCTGGTATTCTGCAGTTGTGACTGTGGGATAGCATGAGCATATGTATTACTACACTATTTCTGCCGTGCAAGTGGTGCATGCTTTCAGTACTTCATAGTTACCATTGCATGTGTTGTAACACCTTTCTGCCTACTATTTGTACATTTCACAGGGAGTCTGTGGGGCATCCCTGTAACTCAGTCACTGTTGCTATGTCTAGGCTCGTAACTATTCAAATATGGCAGTGTCAGACCTCTCAAGTGTACAGATATTTGCAGGTTGTCCACATTTTTGCCTCATATTTTGGTCAATATCTCATAAACAGCTTTTTCTGGCAAATCACTGTGGGCTCAAGTCAGACTATAGTGAAAAAACATTTAAGTTTCAGACTTCATACCCTTCCAAACATCCAGCAAAATGCAGAACCTGTTACTCTCTGAACTGTCTAAGTTTGTTGTAGCATTATTTGGAATGTGTCCCTGTTTTTGGCCCTTTGCTCCACATTTTTTATTACTTAGTCCGGATGTGTTCCTGTTAGAGGTTGTGGGGTATGGACAGTGATTATCCTGCTGTGAGTATGTGTGTGGCTTGCAAGGTGCTACAGTGACATTATTACCTACTAGCTACCAACTAGCATGGCTGTTTCTGTTCACACACTACTATTCTAGAAATCCACTACATTTGACAGTAAATATACATGACATGCTTTGTGTACTACACATCCTATATTCCCTTTACATTCATTCCTACTATTACATGATATATTTATTGTAGCACAATATTCTTCTATAACAGTCATGGCTTAGTGGTAAGTCATGCAGACTACTGTTCCCAAGGTCCTGGGTTCGGGTCTGACACTAGGATTTTATTTTGCTTTTGAGCAGACTACAAGACTTGTAATTCAGAGTGACTAAGGCACTTTTAAGCAGTTGTAACCGGGTTAGCACTGGTTTGCGTGGAGCTCCCTCATTCGCACTGGCGTTCAGCTCTGTGCACACCCACTTACAACCGCTTAAAAGTTCTTACTCTTGCGCACACCCACGCTATTTTCTTTGAAAGAAATGAAAATGGTGAGACAAGAAAGTGGTGAAAAAGGGGTCACAAAGAGGGTAAGACAGTAGGGAAACAAGCACGGGTTTTGCAGGAGGGATGTAGGTAAGGCCCATAGCTGCCCATTTCTTCATCAGCAACAGCTGTGCATATGTTTGTAATTTGGTGTGACATTTAAAACCTTCCACCCCTGAGAGAGGTGCGAGGACAACAATAATACTTGTTGTACAGCCAATTGTAATTGACAGTTTCCATGTCCAGCAGACATGTGCGAAATGGGCAGCTATGTATGGGGCGTAATTTTTTGTGGGTAGAGTGCCCTTTTTTTTTTTTTTTTTTTCAGGTGAGAGTGGTATGTCAAGTACAGGAAGTCGGTATAGCTGGGGAGGTAGGTTGGGTAGGTCAACAGACAAGACAAACAAGACGCATACAGGGGCGGTGTATGACACATGTGGGGGGGTTACACAATTGACGGAGACGGATGTTTGGATATCTAGAGCCCATGAGCCCACAGATGGCAACAGTGGAACTGATATCCCCACCCATGGGCAGTTGCCACTCTGCCTTCACAGCCCAGGATGGGGCTGTGCTGAGGGCTTTGTAGGCCGGGCAGCAGGCACGCCCATTAGTTGTGCCACCTGTGCCTCAAGCTGGCGTAGGGGCTCAAGAACAGCTTCCTGGATCTCCCTACGCACCACAGTCCGGACAGTACGGAGGGTGAGTGGTTGTTCTCCTCCGGCCACACTTGCAGAGGGGGGATGAACCCCATCCACTACAGTGCTTCCACCCACAGGTGGCACAGGGCCACCGGAGGAGGGTCCGGACTGGGCACTACTGCCAGGTGCACTCGCCAGCTGAGGTGGGAGAGGTGGGTCCGCTGGAACCCGCCTTCCCTGTCGTCCTATGTTTTGCATTATGTCATGACAGTTTGGGTTAGTAATGTACGATACCATTCACAATTAGTTGTAACAGCATGCATTAGTATTCCCATTAACCAAACACCCAGATATTCAAACCATTGAACAGCAAGCATAACACATGCATATTTTGAACAGCAATACACAGTCCAACAACATGCAGGGTTGATTGATGGCAACAGGCCATCAGGTTTGGATGTATGAACAGGGCAGATGCATCAACGTGCATGCAAATATGTATGACCCAACAGGACAAATGTCTAGGGGTGTTAATTGTGATTGCACATACCAATTTCACGTGGAATGGATTATATGTGGTTATAGGGTAGGGTGAATAAAATTTAATTAACACCTTCAAATACCAATACATATGCTGTACATTTCTAATAGCTGCAGATATATACACACTACAGTTCTACCTACAGTTTCCTATGTGATAACTACTTCAAGTTGGTGATAGGAATGTTACTGCTACATCAATATACATTTTCATTTTTATTCATACATATTCATATCTGGATCTGTTCAGCTACATCATCCTGCTACATTTGCTTTATATAGCTATAGACAACTGTGGATGTTTGGTATTTCAGACAACCATACTATCTGCATATTGCAGACTGAGAGCAACATATCCAGATTTTGGGATACACATTCCAGCTGCAGTAACATTTTCAACACATTTTGCAGTTTGGTTCTGCTTGTCACATTCATTTCATTCTGTACTGACTGCAGTATACTTTATTCAGGAGTTATTACTACTTTATTGGTGGATTCATAACTCTTTCTCACACTTGTTTTATTTTTACAATTCAGGGAGGTACTTAATTCTAGGCTTTATTGACATGTTTTACCTGTAGTTATTACAATTCTTTCCAACAGTCTCACTTCTGTCATGTTTCTGTATTTCAACAGGGATATATTTCACACATGTGTTTTACTCAGCTTCTGCAGCTGTACTTTTCAGCCTGCTGCAGGTTATGTACTATTATATTACAGGTGGGAAATCCTTATTTCAGACTTTATTTCAGACTTTTTCATTTTTCTGTTTGGATTACAGACTGCATCACACTTTTGTAACCAAGCAATACTTGCAAACCCTCTTACACTGTTACTTGCACATTTTATTACTTAGTGACTACACTGCACCCTTTTGCTAACTATCATACTTTTATATTTATTTACAGTTACAGGGAGAGGATTACTGACCTGCCTGGTGGTGCAACCGCACCAGCCTATCGCCATAGGCTTTACGGTTCGCAGAATGGACACCTGCAGCTGTAATATAAATAAAGTAATATTGAAATACACATCTCCATAATATCAGCTAGGTTAATTTCTTACATAAATAATTAGATGTAACTTACTCAGCAGTGGGCCATTGGGCAGTTGCTGGGTCTCCTGGATCCAACGGTTCAGTTGGTCCTGCTTCAGTCTCTTCAGGTCCACATGGTGGTGACGGACCTGCTCACCAGTCCTTGGTATCCCTGTGGCACTGGTAAGATCATGAGCCAACCGGTCCCACGCCTCAGCCCTATATGCTCCCCACAGGACCTGGCCCTGCATGAGTTGGGCCTCATGATTGTGTACAAGAAGCCAAACCATATATTTGGACTCTTCTCCACCCCACCTCTGTGCTCGAAAGCAACTACCCTCACCTACACTTGACATTCTGGCTGCAAGTTGGTTCTACAATCGGTTATGCTGTGTATTCCCACCTATGGGGCTTATATATGCTGTTTTTCCCGCACTTATCTGTGATTGGCCATTTTGGAATTGTATCAGCTTCACAAAACCTGCTTTGTCATGCTCCTCTTTCTATTCATTCCTATATATTTGCTATTACTGCATTTCTAAGTGCAGCTGTCATGGCTTAGTGGTTCAGTACCTTGACTATGGTGCATGGTATCCTGGGTTCGAACCTGGCCACTGCTTTTTATATTTTATGACTGTCTACACAGGCTAGGAGGTGTGTCTGTGTAAAGGCAGTTTTGTTACAGCTTGCTCAATGTTGCCCGTCGGTTAGCTTGTTGGCGTGGCGCGCAGCTCCGCGCAAATGGGTTACGCTGGTTTACGCTTCATTTGGCTGTCAGCAAGCATATTACACTCAGCTCAGCTAGGGGCACACAGTTTCAGCGTGTTAAACCACTGCTCACCTACGGGCACTCATTTTACACCTGTTAAACCACTGCTCACCTACGGGCACTCATTTTGCAACTTTTAAACCACTGCTCACCTATGGGCACTCATTTTACACCTGTTAAACCACTGCGCACCTACTGGCAGATGCACTCAACTTGTTAAACTGTAGCTCAGCTATAGGCACATCTGGCATTTTTTATTATTTTGTTATCTCATATTTCTTCAAAATAAATGGCCCATTTCATTACATTTTACATAAAATATAATTTTATATGTGTACATATATGTCAGGGACTTGTTTTGTGCTTATTTCACTAAAAATAAAAATTGATGTTGGGGGGGCTCGAACCATGACTGCCTGCTCTTCAGCCGACGTCTCTACTGCTACGCTATTGCTTCTTGTCTTAATTTGCATATGTAGTTCCTATATGCTTTTCCACTGACTGCTAACTGTGGCTAAGCTACGGGCACGCCCGCGCAAACGAGCGCACTCACGGGCAAACATCTTTACAATTTAAAATATATATATAACATGTTCATTTATATATTTTATGTTCATAGTCTGTGGGGGCATGTGTTGTGTTGTGTTTATTCACATTGACACGGACTCTGTCGTGGGGGTTTACTTTCGGGACTTTTACTCTTCTGGGGGCGTGTCCGTTTGCAGGGCTCGGCCTATGGACACACCCCCTACTGTCTTCCATGGACCGTGTAAGCCTTAGGTGTGATTCAGCATGCCCTCATGCATATGCATGACATGCTGACGTCACACCGTTTAACTGCAGCCTCCGTGTAAGCCTTGTAACTCTTACACGGAGGCTTCATGAATCCTGCCCGTGATCTGAGCCGCAGTTACAAGGTAACATAATCTTAGCCACAGTTACTAAGTAACTAAACATATACTCCTTAAAGCTATATCATCCATTTTCAACTAGCAGCCCATGGAACATAACAGTTCTATGGCATTAGATGATAAAAAACATATGTGTGTATGTAAATAAGTAAAATAAAATAAGCCAGTTCACACAGAACTGCTATATGAATACTACTATAAAAATTAACATAAATAAAAACCAACAATCAAATAATATTTCATTTAAATAAAGGTCTGGATTTTAACACTGTCTTTAATGGTATATGCCAGTTAAGCCCTAAATCACTGTAAGCACGTAATCTGATGAACCATTTTGTTTCGATAACTTCAGTGTAATTCCTCAAATGCTCTAATCTCTAACTCTGTGTCACTCAGTCTATGACCAGGAATTTAAAACTGATTATTGGCAGTATTAGCAACATGCTTCACTAGTGCATTTTTACATGTTTTTAATCCTATTGTAAAGACGTTCTGTTATATGGTCTCTAAGCCATCGATTTGTCTTTCCTATATAAAATGACTTGCAGATAATACAGTAAGCCAAGTAAATGATGTCCATACTATTGCAATTAGCATTAATACAAAAAGTATATATTCTGCCAGTGGGAGTATGACAAAAGTGGCCACTAGTATCAATGTATGGGCAACAATTGCAAGAACCACAGGGGGAGTCTGTTTAACCTCATTATGTATCAAAGCTTCTCTCAGTTTAACACATTTATAGCCACATGATAACCTTTTAACAAACTTTTTGTTCTTATATCTAAAACTAGGTCTATCACCTACTAAATCTCTTAACTTCTCATCAGTGATCAGTATATACCAGTGTTTACTAATAATATTCTTAATGTATCTAACATCTTTACCATAGAACAAGGAGTACCTAGCTCCTCCAGTTCTAGCTGTTCTGGGTGTACATTGTTCATAGACAGGTTCATAGATAGGTACTAGGCTATTGGCCCAAGGGACTAAGTAAGACTAGCCAACAAGGTTCGCTGGCGTATGCCACCCGAGAAAGTTATTTTCCTGTGCCCCTGTTGAGCAGAGCCACAGAAGTGATCCCCGGTGTGTATTTCCTATTTCCCATCCACTGATCAAGATTTTTCTTGAAGAGTGCTAATGAGGAACTTTGCTTGACATAGATGGGTAGCTTGTTCCAGAGTATGGGAAGTCTCTGGGACAGGAATCTATACCTCCAGCATGTCCTGTTTATTGTAGTGACAGGGTTTAGGTCCCTAGAGCATGTAGCTTGGAGGGATTGGGATTTTTTTAGGTGTAGCATGTCCAACAGCTCTGGGTTTGACATAGCTTTATATGTTAGGCAGAGATCACCTCGGAGTAGGCGATATGCTATGGAGTAAAGCTTGAGTTTTTTGAGATGGTCAGTGTAGGGCATCTGTTTGAGGCCAGTAATCCTCTTTGTGAGGTACTTATGTGGCCTTTCCAGCTGCTGCAGATGACTTGTGAGGTACATTCCAAAAGGGGCATTGTACTCTATAATGGGTCTAATGAGTGTCAAATAGAGGGGAACAATGACCTCTTTTTTCCTAGATGAGAACCCTTTTGTGATGAGGTGTGCCACGTAGATGGATTTCCTGATTACTGTGGTGATGTGATTATCAAAGGAGAGACTACTGTCCACCTAAGCCCCCAGGTCTCTTATCACACATTTGGAGTTAAGTAGACTGCCGCCTATGTGGTAGTTCATGGGTACAGTGTTTTTACCAAAGGAGATGACAATGCACTTTTTGGCATTGACCTTTAAGCCATGTCTCTGACACTAGGCATCTGTCTCAGTAAGGCCCTTCTGTAGGAAGTTCATATCATTTGTGGACTCAGCTTCAGCTCCTAATTTGTAGTCATCTGCAAACTTTGTTAGCCAAGGGCCTTCTGTGTTAGCCTGTACTTCAGAGAAGTAGATACCAAACAGGAGAGGTCCCAGGAATGAACCCTGTGGTACTCCACTTGTCACTGGATTGAAATCAGATTTGGAGTCTGCAACTTTTACAGTGTGGGTTCTGTCAGTGAGGCAATTGGCAACCCATCTTGTGACATAGGTATTTATATCTAGTTTAGTGAGTTTAGCTATAATTCCAGAATGGGGTATGGTGTTGAAAGCCTTGTTGAGGTCAGGATAGGCTGTGTGAACCACCTTACCCTCATCTACAGCTTTCGTGACTGCCTCAAAGAAGTTGATCAGGTTTAGAAAGCATGATCTGCCTTTCACAAACCTGAACTGGGTGGGGTCCAGAATTTGGAGGTTACCAATGTCTTTGTTTATGAGTTCCATGATGATACAATGTTAAATGTTCGAAAAATATGGTTGTGCAGTGCTATTTCTTAACTTAGTCACACTATTACAAGTGTGTGATTTAACAGGCCCTGTAAGGCATACAATTTCAGTACAACAGCGCAGATTTGTTTATAGTAATAAAATCCAGTAAACAGTGGGCAGCAGACAATAAAAATTGCAATAAATTGTTAGATTAAGCAATAACTAGTAAAAATAAGCACAAAACAGGATACATATTGTTATATATCACAGGTCAGAGTTGTGGTCAGTGTCCCTCCTCCGTTCAGCTCAGTGTGAATAAGCAGAAATCCTCTCAAAGGTAGGGCTTAAATACCAGAAGGTACAAACATGAAACAACTTAAAAAATATCAAAAGAACCAATGAGTGCTTACTCCAAGCCCTAGACCAGCCAATCTCTACCAGCCAGTGGCCAATCAACACAATCCTCTTACTAAAGTGAAGAATGGCTTCTGGTAATCCAAGATGGCCTGGAAAATTTGCTCAGACCAAACAGCCACTGCAAATAAACAACCAGACCCAGAGACAGCAAACCTGAATTGGGCTATGCTACAGCTACTAGCTACTCTATTATAGGCAGAAAACACTACCAAAATGTTTATCACAGCAGAAAAAACAGCAGTGAGACACTAAATGAAAGTTTTAAACAGATAAGGAGCAAAAAGACTCTAGAGAATGCTTTTATCTGCAAACAAACAAGTTATATGATACAGTCCTACAATATTTAACAAACAGATGCTTAACAAATGGAGACAATTTCCAGTTAATATCTCTCACACAATAAAACTAGCTAAAAAAAGCTTTATAAACAATGTGACATTAACAAAAACGATTTAACAGGCCCTGTAAGGCAAACAATTTCAGTACAACTGAGCAGATTAGTTTATAGCAATAAAATACAGTAAAAAAGTATGGAGCAGACAATAAAAAGTGTTATAAATGGTTAGAATAAGCAATAACTAATAAATATAAGCAAAAAATAACAGGATACATATTGTTATATATTACAGATCAGAGTTGTGGTGAGTGCCCCTCCTCCATTCTTGGTGTGAATAAGCAGAAATCCTCTCAAAGGTAGGGCTTAAATACCAGACGTTACTAACCTGAAACAACTTTAAAAAAGCTCAAAAGAACAAATGAGTGCTCACCCCAAACCGTACACCAGCCAACCTCTACCAGCCTGTGGTCAGTCAACACAATCCTCTCACTAAAATGAAGAATGGCTTCTGCTAATCCAAGATGGCCTGGAAAATGTGCTCAGAACAAACAGCCACTGAAAACAAACAACCAGACCCAGTGACAGCAAACATGAACTGAGCTATGCTACAGCTACTAGCTACACTATTTTAGGCAGAAAACACTACAGAAATGTTTATCACAGTAGAAAAACAGCAGTGAGACACTAAATGAAAGTTTTAAACAGATAAAGGAGCAAGGAAACTCTAGAGAATAATTTTAACTGCAAACAAATCAGTTCTATGATACATTTCTTGACAGGAAATCAGAACAAACAATCAGATACTTAACAAATGGAGAAAATTTCCAGTTAATACCATTCACACAGTGAAATTAGCTAAAAAAGCTTTACAAATATTTAACTTCAGTTTTTACATGAGACAGGCATATGCCAAAGAAGGCAGTGATCAGGATAGAGCTCTGTGGACATCACTGGAAAAATATTTTTCTCTAGAAAAAATAGCCCAACAGTAATGGCATGTGCTCAATCAAAAAGTTAATTAGCTATACAGCAAGATACATACAAGTTAATGTTTATTTGGAAGAGTGTGTCAATAATCAGCAAGGGAGATAGGGGCTTAGTAGGTCTAGGTAGCAGTGTTGATTATATTCTCTTTACTCCTTTTAAGAATTCTACTAGATTGAGCAGGTGAGATTTGCCTTTTACAAAGTTGAATTGGAGAGTACCGCTGGATAGAACATCACATATATAATTGCCTATCATGTCATGTATACTATATCCCATAATGTATAAACATAATACTAGTGAGACTGATAGGAATGTGATTCCCATGGTCAGGAGACAGATTACCTAATGCACAAAGGCACCACACCAGTTATTCTCCTTATTTGGACCACATGGATGGAAAGACAGCTTCTACCTGGGGGAAAATGACTTATTAATCAAAACTGGAGGTTAGTCTCACCATGCCACTGATCCACTCGCAGCCACTAAGAGTACCACTTTACCACCATGGATCCCAGCCTGTTTCAGTCTTAGCCACCCTATGAGTACTCCATTTTCTGAGGCAGTGTGTACCAGATAGTACTTTTGAGTTCATAGGTTCATAGGTGTTCATAGGGATTGGGATTTCTTTAGATGTAGCATTTCTAACACAGCTGGGTCAGACATGGCTTTGTAAGTCAAGCAGAGATCGCCTCTAAGTAGGTGATATGAGACAAAGAATAGTTGGAATTTTTTGAATCTATCCATATAGGACAAGTGGATAAGGTCTAGGAGCCCCTTTGTGAGGTACTTTTGTGGCCTCTCCAGTTGCTGCAGGTGTCTAGTGAGGTACATGCCAAATGTGGCATTGTACACAATGATTGGCCTAATGAGGGAAGAGTAGAGGGAGACAATGGCCTCTTTCTTCCTGGATGCAAAACCCTTAGTAATGAAATGTGTCACATAGAAGGACTTTCTGACCACAGGGGATATGTGGTCAAAAGAGAGGTTGCTGTCAACATGTGTTCCCAGATCTCTTATAATGCCTTCTGTGTTCAGTGGACTACCATTGATGTGTAATTCATGGGAACCAGGTTTTTCCCAAAGGGGATGATGAAACATTTTTTGGCATTGAGCTTAAGGCCATGGTTCTGATACCAGTCAGTGGTCTCAGTGAGGCCTTTCTGTAGGATGTCAACATCACTTGGAGAGTTAATAATAGCCCCCAACTTGCAATCATCTGTTAACTTTGTCAGCCAGAGTCGCTTCATGTTGGCCTGGACTTCAGAGAAGTAGATACCAAACAGGATAGGACCCAGGACCAAACCCTGTGAGACTCCACTCATGACTGGTCAGCAGTCTGACTTGGAGTCAGCTACTTTCACAGTATGGGTTACATCTTTAAGCCAGTTTGCAAACCACCTAGTGATATAGGGGTTGATTCTTAGCTTAGTGAGTTTTTCTATGATTCCTGAGTGGGGAATGGTATCAAAGGCCTTGGCCAGATCAAATTAGGCTGTATGAACCACCTTGTCTTCATCCACAGCTCTGGTGACTGACTCAAAGAAGTCATCCAGGTTGAGAAGGCATGATCCACCCTTCACAAAAGCAAACTGTGCGGGATCCAGAGTTTTGAGATATCCTATATCCTTGTTTATTAGGTCCATGCTGGTGTGTTCCATGGCTTTGCATATCACACTCATCAGGCTAATGGGGCGATAGTGCCCAGGGTCTGTAGTTGCTCCTCCTTTGTGAAGAAGGATAATTGTAGCAGGGCATATTTGGTAGGGACAAAGCCTGAGGTGAGGCTGTGATTGAACAGGGCACACAGCTGAGCTGCCAGTTCACTCTGTAGTTCATGTAGAACACAGCCAGGAATATTGTCATGTCTCATAGAAGTTGTATTCTTGGCCTTGGACAATGCTGCTTTAACCTGTGCAGCAGTAATACCGGGTGCCTTGCAATCTACTGGTATGGTGATTGGTCCTTTGGTGCGGGAGAGAGGGGTAAAGTTGGCACTGAATCTGTTTGCCAGTATATTGGCAATATCTGTTGACTCGGTATAGGAGGTATCATTGTGCAGTAGCTCAAAGCAAATCTGGGTATTGCCATGGAGATTCATTATGTAACTATAGAAGGCCTTGTGGCTGTCTTTATTAGCTGCTGCAATTCTGATTTTATTGCTAGATTTAAAGGATTTGATGAGGGATCTCAACTTTTTGTTGAGGCTGATAAGGGAGTTTTTCCAGTCTTGGGACTTCACCTTATTCAGTTTCCTCCTTCTGTTGTACAGTTTGTTTATGGCAGGGGACCACCAGATTGGCTTCCTTTTTTTGAGAAGAGTGTCTTGGTTCTATTGAGTATGGTGAGATCCATGCATTTGTGTACATGTTCGTACAGTGCATTGGTATATGATTTGGCAGTCATGCAACTATTCTCCATTTGCAGGGGTACCGCGAAGTTAACCACCTCTGTTTTTAGGAGCCCAAAGTTTGCTTTGGAGAAGTTTTTCATGGTGGTTACCTTTGCGAGGGTGGGGTGGGGGGGTTGGAGGGATGTGGACTTCCAAGGTGATTAGTTTGTGGTTGGATCTAACTAGGGAGGAGTTGACTATTGGTGTAGAGCAATGGTCACCCATGTTAGTAATGGCCAGGTCAAGGATGTTGCTATCTCTAGTGGGTGTAAGAATGAACTGGTCCAGGGCATTGGAATAATTAATTTCCAGGAAACTTTGGGCAAATGTATTGATACATTAATTTAGTTAATGGAGGGGTAGTCGAAGTCGCCCAGTATGAGTGTTTAGGTTGGACTCTAATATTCACCAGGATGCTTAGGAACGTGGAATAAGAAGGTAGTAAAAGTGCAGGAGAGGGGAGAACTAGCAGATCTAAGGGAAAAATTGAAGAGCAAACTTTTTGGCACTGCTCAGAAGCTTACAAACAGTCCTGGATACAGCAAATCTGCATTTGGGCTAGAATAGTTTTAGGAAAGGTGGGAAACAAGCGCAGATGTGGGCTTTTAAACCAGAACGTTGAAAGAGATGGAAAAACTGCCCAAACAGCAAATAAACTATAATTTCTGGGCCAGAAACCACTTCTCTTGTGGTAGATGGGCTTACATACAGTCCTGGATACAGCCAATCTGTATCTGGACTAGATTAGATACAGGAAAGGCAGAAAACAAGTGCAAACACAGGCTTTTTTCTAAAGACATGCTTCTGGAGCTTCTGGAGCATTTCTCCCCGGGCCTCCGCTGAAAACAGGATCTGTGGAACCTAGTCGGACTTTCCCGGTCAACAAATGTTAAATAAAAAAAAATTTATTTCTTTTAAACCAGAAAGTTGAAAGAGATGAAAAAAACTGCCCAAACGGCCAATAAACTATAAATTCTGGGCCAGAAACCACTCCTCTTGTGGAAGATAGGCTACCTAGTACTTACCACTCACACTGACAAGTTAGAAGGCTTCCATCCAGCACACAGAAAGGCTTGGGGGGCTCAAAAGCTTACAAACTTTCCTGGATACAACAAATCTGTTTCTGGACTAGACTAGTTACAGGAAAGGTGGGAAACAAGTGGAAATGTGGGCTTTTCAACCAGAAAGTTGAAAGAGATGGAAAAAAACTGCCCAAACAGCAATAAACTATTTTTATTTTAGCATGCCTTGAGCTTTTTAAAATCTGTTTGTCTAAGGTAGGTAAGTATAGAAGAGGCGTAGAGTAAAGTGAAGACTAGGTGGGAATTAGCAGCAAAAATTCTGGCTGTCTTGGTGAGGAATTGTTTCTTTCTGTACAATGCACCTATTTTTTGTTAACCATTTTTATGGTAAGAGAAATGTGAGTGTTAAATCTGATATTATCAGTCTCAACATAAAGTAATTTGGTTTGTTTTGCTGGGGTGATGATGCTATTGTCTTTGGCTAGAATATTAAAGTGGGGGATAATTGGGTAACTTACCAGCTCTATATTTCCAGATTGTTTGAGAAGCACATTCAGTCAGAACACAAGGAGATTCTAGCAAATTTTTTTTTTTTTTAGTAAAGTGGAAAGGGAAAAAGGAGGAAAAGAAGATAATTCAAGGTTAAGAACCTAAGTGGGTTGGCCTTCTCAAATTTTTTTTCTGTATTAGGTAGAATGAGCTAATGACACTAGACTGGGAGGAGTGTCCCAGATCAAATTTAGAGTAGGGGCAGGCAACTGCAAACACACCAAGTATAAGAACAAGACATCAATAGGAAGAGAGGGTGGGACATTGGGGACCTACAGACACTAGATCCTACCCAGTTCGGCTTTGTCAAGGGCAGATCCTGCTTTTTGAACCTGGTTGACTTCTTTGAAACAGTCACCAAAGCCATAGATGAAGGGAAGGTAGTCCACACAGCCTATCTGGACCTTGCAAAGGCATTTGACACAATACCCCACTTGGGCATCATAGATAAGCTATCCAGCTTAAATATAAACCCCTATGTCACAAGATGGGTCGCAAACTGGCTCAAAGACAGAACCCACAAAGTGAGAATTGCTGGAGCCATGTCAGACTCGAAACCGGTCACAAGTGGTGTCCCACAGGGTTCTGTCCTGGGACCACTCTTGTTCGGTATATACTTTTCCAAGGTACAGGCAAACATGGGAGGACTATGGCTCACCAAGTTTGCAGACGACTGCAAACTGGGCGCCATAATCAACTCTCCAGCTGACACAAACATCCTTCAAAAAGGTCTCACAGAGACAGGTAACTGGTGCCAGCGCCATGGTTTAAAGCTAAATGCCAAAAAATGTATAGTCATACCCTTTGGCAAAAACAATGTGCCCACAAATTACCACATAGGCGGAAACCCATTAAGTACAGAGAAAGTTATTAGGGACCTGGGGACCCAAGTTGATAGCAATCTCTCCTTTGAAAACCACATTGCCAAAGTGGTTAGAAAGACCTTCTACATAGCCTACCTCATCACAAAGGGTTTCACATCTAGATCAAAAGAGGTAATCGTGCCCCTTTATTCATCCCTCATCAGTTCCATCATAGAATACAATGCCCCTTTTGGGATGTACCTTACCCGACACCTGCAGCAATTAGAAAGACCCCAAAAGTATCTCACCAAGAGTATCAAGGGTCTCAAACAGATGCCATATGCTGCTCGGTTAAAAAAACTCCAGCTCTACTCAGTTGCATACTGCCTACTTCGAGGAGATCTATGCCTGACATACAAAGCTATGTCAAATCCAGAATTAATGGACATGCTCCACCTCAGTAAATCTAAATCCCTTAGAGCCACACGCTCGAGGTACTTGAACCTCAGCACAGAAATAAATATAACTTGCTGGAGGGACAGGTTCATAACCCAGAGGCTCCCTTCGCTCTGGAATAGAATTCCAGTTCATGTGAGGCAGAGCACCTCACTGAATCTCTTCAAGAAGAATCTCGATAAGTGGATGGGGGATCATAGGTTTGTCCCAGGGATTACTCCCGTGTCACTATTAGACAGAGGCACAGTAAACTAAACCTTAAAAAGGGCACAGTATTCTCAAATCAAGGGGTGGCGTAAGCCATACAGAATCGGGCTAGGCTTATAATTGCCCCAGGGCAGATAGCCTAGTATGAACCTATAAACCTATGAACCTATGAACAAAATGCAGACACAAAAAAATCTCAAGCAAATTAATTGCAGCAGTTTTGTTAACTAAAACAAAATGTAGACAGCAAGAAAGGCAATCTCAAGCAAATTAATAAATGCAGCAATTTTAACTAAAACAAAATGCAGGCATCAAGAAAAGCAATCTCAAGCAAATTAATAAATGCAGCAGTTTTGTTAACTAAAATGAAATGCAGACAGCAAAAAAAGCAATCTCAAGCAAATTAATAAATGCAGCAGTTGTGTTAACTAAAACAAAATGCAGACACCAAGAAAAGCAATCTCAAGCAAATTAATAATTGCAGCAGTTTTTTAAATAAAACAAAATGCAGACAGCAAGAAAAGCAATCTCAAGCAAATTAATAAATGCAGCAGTTTTGTTAACTAAAACAAAATGCAGACACCAAGAAAAGCAATCTCAAGCAAATTAATAAATGCAGCAGTTGTGTTGACTATCACTGATAACAGATTAAGTTCCAAAAAATATACATCTAGGCTTTCTGTATCCAGATGTCTATTGAATCAGTCACAACTAGGCCACAAAAAGCAGCTAATATACTGATACTGTCTCCCGAATTGTAACTCCTTATACAGTAGTATAAAGGAAAACTTAAGATCCTCAGGGGAATCAGATACCACAAAAAGTTGTGCTCACATCTTGAATAAGCTGGTTTTAAAAGAAGGTAGACAACCCCCACTATGAAACCAGCTGAACAGGATCTAGACAGTGACCAGAAATATCAAGCAAATAAATAACAGCACTACAGTTTTGTTAACTATCAGTAAAACAGAAAACAAAATGCAGACATCAAGTAAAGCAATCTCAAGCAAATTAATAAATGCAGCAGTTTTGTTGACTTTCACTGATAACAGATTAAGTGCCAAAAATATACTTATAGGCTTTCGGTATCCAGATGTCTATTGAATCACTCACAGCTAGGTCACAAAGAACAGCTAAGATACAGTGATGCTTAAGTGCTTATTAGGTGATGAATGAAAGTGCAGAGCTGAGGAGGAAGAGAAGTATGAACTACTGTCAGTTCAGCTACCTTGGCAAACAGGAGTTATGCAACGTATTCTTGAAATGCATACAGACACTTCTTATTTGCACTAGACAGAGCCATAGCTGTCCCATCTAGCATCCAGTGATATTGTATGTCACCACACATGAATAGCAAAAACAAGTATTTGATTTCTATACCAGCATTCAGAAAATTATGTTTTGGAACTGAATACCTCTACTGCACTATCAACTGATTGATCACACTCTCCAATGCCTTATGCTCAGGGTGACTGCATCCTTTGCCCTACCATAGCTAGGCAATATAAAAGAAAAGAGAGAATTGTAAGGTGGCCCTACAGGCAAAGTAGAAGCAACTATCATAGATAACGGATAGCAGGATGTTCATATAGTATAGATCTAAAATCATTATTACACAGTGATCATCGGCGACATGCAGTGTACAACTAGCTTTGTCATAATTGTTAGGAAGACCTGTTCTGATCAAGGAAATTGGTTAAAAGCAATCACTATTCAGTTGCTTTTAGTTTGGGCTACAGCAGAAATACACAGAAATAGTTAACGGGCTTATTTTTTCAAAGACAGATTACAGAAAAATGATAGCCACAAAAGAGTGAGATACAAAACAATTATATTAGAGTAAGCTCAAGGGTATTGTTATAAATCAATCAGAACAGGCATATTTGTTGAACAACTCAGCAGTTTCAGTCAGAAGTATATATAATACGTAGTGGTAGATAAGGTACAGCAATTACATATGGGTAAGTATAAATCCATCAGTCCATCCATCCATCCATCCATCCATCCATCCATCCATCCATCCATCCATCCATCCATCAATCCATCCATCCACAACCCATTTTTCCATTTTTACACACGGAGTTGGAGTTTCGCCTTGACAGTGACAATCATCTAGAGCAAAGGTTCATACTGCCAGCTGGCTGCCCAGGCTATACAAAACTGCATTTAATTTTTTTCTCTAGCTACTTATATGGAAAAGAACTTAGAAAAGCCATTTGTCTTATGCAGGTCGTAACAGAATAAGCAGACCTTTACCTCAGTGCACCATGTGATGCTGTCCAAAAACTGACATAGAAGCTTTTCACCCTGTTGAGACTGGTTCTGTAATGAATGTCTAGATGAAATACAACAGTATCCTTCCGGCATAGAAGGAATGGAGTTTATGGAGAAGAAGGTATGTTATGGCAGATGTTCTTTAGGGAAGCATGATATTGTTTCATTTACCCTAGGTGGCTATTTGCCAGATAAAAAGTGGGGTTAGTCACAGCAATATTTTCCTTTTTGTTCAAAAGTTAGGTAGCACACCATAGATAATTTCAGCACAAAAAGAATACCAAACTGAGCTTTCTAGATGGCTGCACATTGAATAACAGCTTAATTTAAACTCTACCAGTGTGAAAACAGAAATTCAGAAAAGAGAGCCAGTGAGTTTGTCCTTTTGAGTAAATTTTGGTGATTGGCTAGTAAGTGCACTGCCTGGATTCCAGGGAAAAAGAAATTCAGAGAACCTGAAAGAAAAGTGATCACAAAACATGAGGAGGAAACACTGGCCGAGAAGAATCCTGCAGCTGTTCTGAAAGAAACAGTTCAAACTCTAGCTTTGGTGCAAGACGTGACGTCTGGTAATCTGTTTGAAAAAATAAGTCAAATATACTCAGAGATGATTAAAATAAATTAAACAGTGAAGATGTATATCCTCTCAAATAGCATTTATAAGCCTAGCCAGAATGTGTTGGCTTTTGCCACCCCCTTAGATTAGTTCCCTGTGCCTCTGTCCAGCAGAGCCACTGAAGTGATTTCCGGGGTAAACTTTCTGTTCCCCAGCCACTCGTCAAGGTTTCTCTTGAAGAGTGCTAGCAAGGATCTCTGCCTAAAGTAGATTGGATTCTTGTTCCAAAGCATGGGAAGTCTCTGGGACAGGAATCTATCCCTCCAGCATGTCCCATATATTGTTGTGGTGAAGTTTAGATCCCTAGAGCGTGTGACTCAAGGGGATAAGGTTTTCTTTAGGTGGAGCATGTCCATCAATTCTGGTTTGGACATGGCCTTGTATGTCAGGCAGAGATCACTTCTGAGCAGGCAGTATGCAACTGAGTACAGCTGGAGTTTCTTCAGTGAAGCTACATAGGGCATCTGCTTGAGGCCAGTGATCCTCTTGGTGAGGTCTTTCTATGGTCTTTCCAGCTGTTGCAGGTGTCTTGTAAGATACATCCCAAATGGGGCATTGTACTCTATGATGGGTCTGATGAGTGATGAGTAGAGGGGCACAATGACCACTTTTGATCTGGATGCAAACCCTTTTGGGATTAGGTGGGCCACGTACAAGGATTTTCTAACCACTTTGGCAATGTGATTATCAAAGGTGAGATTACTATCTACTTGGGTCCCCAGATCCCTTATTACATTTTCCATATTTTGGGGACTACCACCTATGTGGTAGTTTGTGAGTACTTTATTTCCAAAGGAAATAACTATGCACTTTTTGGCATTTAGCTTGAGGCCATGATTTTGACACCAGGTATCTGTCTCTGTGAGACCCTTTTGGAGGATGTCTGTGTCAGCTGGTGAGTCAATTATAGCCCCTAGTTTGCAGTCGCCAGCAAACTTGGTCAGCCATAGTCCTCCTGTGCTTGTCTGTACCTCTAAGAAGTATATACCGAACAGGAGGGGTCCTAGGACTGAGCCCTGGGGAACACCACTTGTAACAGGTTTAGAGTTTCCAGATGAAGTTGGCAGATGAAGATCAACTGGAAGAAAACTAGCAACTTGAAACTGATGAATAAATGTGGGATTGCAAAGTATTAATTACACTTGTGAAGTATGACAGCACAGCAAAATCTGGAAATATTTGACTTGGTTGACTTTGTTAAATTTGTTTTGGACTCGAAGTATAAGCCCTACCTCATGATGTTAATGTTTAGAAGAACATCTAGGAGAGGAGAACAGGAAAGAAAGCATTTGATGTAAGTAACCAAAATTTTATTATCAATAGGATTTTTATAATATATGAGATATCTGGCATGCTATAAAGTAAAGCTTTGCATTTATTTTTGTGTGTAATAGGGATAACAAAGAAAACAGGTACCCTATTTTTCCTTCTCGTTTCTTTCTTCTTGTTCAGTTTTATGAAATGTAGACACTGCAATGTTAAAAGCGAAGAAAGCCTGGACAAAAGAGCATGATATAAGAAAAATGTATGTGAATTTTCTTACCTTTGCATAGTGGAATGAATGCATTAAGGTCCTTATCTTGATTTAATAATTTATAAGATGAAGCAAATAAATAAAATAATACTGAATATAATGAAAAGTTTCCCTGTAGCACATAAATGTTCACAGTGCAAGATGTGTTGCGTAAGGCAACTGTGTATCTGGTTCTCATGTTTTTATGAAGACAATCTGATAATGGGGCAAGGAAGATGGAATACTTCTTTCTTTCAATGGCTAGGAGATAATGTTTTCTGAAAGTACTGACGTGTTTTCTACTTCTGGAAGAGGAATAAAGATAAGACAAAAACAGACAGCACACAGTGTAAGTAAAAGCACATGCTGTACCATGCATCTTAGCATGGATAACCTTCCTTATAGATTAATCTAAGTCTATGACTATGGTTGTCAGTTTGGGACAATTGTTCTTATTAGGAGGATTAAACTTCATTATTTGCAGATTGTATAGTTATGTGTGATAGTATTATGTTAACAGATCTTGGGGGTGCTTTGGGAGAATGTGTGTGTGTGTGTGTGTGTGTGTGTGTGTGTGTGTGTGTGTGTGTGTGTGTGTGTGTGTGTTTGTTTTTGTTTTTTGTTTTTTTTTTGCTTGAGGGTTTTATTTAAAACCAAAAATGTTGTAAGATGTGACATATTTTCAAATGGATATGACAAGAAACAACTATATAAAAGATCAATCTGACAAAGATTAGTGCATGCATGTAACACAAAGGCTGAAACTAGACATGAAAAAAACTGTTATACATAACTGGTGAGAATAACTTTTTATCTTAATGATACTTTCCATATCTTTAAGTGTGAATGGTCTTACAGATATATACATAAAAGAAAGAGTAGTGAACTACAGTACAGAAAGCAGAGTTACCTTACAAAAAGCAGAGTGGAAACTGCTGTGCTACAGCATACACATTTTTAAAGAAATGAGCATGCAAAATTGATAAAGAAAGGATTTTGGGATGGTTATTTAGCAAAATATCTGGGACAAAGGAATAGGGGATTACTTATCTTACTTGCAAGAGGAGCTACAATAGTGATAGAAAAGGAAAAAATAGATAATAATGGTAGATTTGTAATAGTAAGGAGTTACTGTCAAGGGATGAAGATTACACTGGCATGTATTTATATTCCACCTAAAACTGCTACAATGGAGCTTATGAAAATTCTGGAAGAAATAGTCAGCCTTCAATGGGGAATATTACTTATAGGTTTGGACCGAAACTTGACTTGCAACAGAAGAGGGTAGATTTTTGAAGAAATTTATGAAAATATTTGCCATGAAAGGTGTGAATTTAGTAGTAGGAGTTCAGAGAGAATTTACATATCATTCCACAAAGTACAAAAACTGGGCAAGGCAAGACAGAAATTATATTGTACAGGAATATGTGCATTTTTAAAGTTTTGATATGCATCCAATAACTACTTCAGATCACACACCAATAATGACTAAAATAAAAATGTAGGGTAATAAAATAAAAATGAGACACTGATGCTTCTCCACCTATCTGTTAAAAAGAGACAGATTTAAGGAATGAGAAGTGGAAATTATCCTGGTGTTATAAGAGAAGATAGAAATTTATTCTGAAAATATAGCAAGAGAGTGGGATAAAATTAAAGTGACGTTTAAAAATAGGGAGGAAATAAAAGAAAAAGTGATGGCTAAGAACTAACAATAAATATTTAGTGGAGCTGACAAAGGTTAAAGTATAGCAGAATGAGGGGAACTCACAGAACAAGAAGAGCTGCAATTGCAGAGTGCTAAAGAGAAAATAAGTGACTACTGCAATAATATGTATGAATTTAAAAAGATTGCTGTTAAGCAACTGTTTTTGATAATAACTCCAGAGCACAAAAACTTTTAGCACAACATCTCAGGCAACAGAATGTAGAAAGGATTGTTGCCAAGCTTAGGAAGCCTATAACAAGGAAAAATAACCAGAGACCATGTAGATGTATTAGAAATATTTCTGAAATTTTATAAAAATCTCTAAAAACAGAGACACTTGGGAATCAAGAAATCAATACAAATAGAAATATTTATGGAAGAAATAAATATGCCAAGTTTAGAGGTAAATGAGGCTCATTTACTAACATTTAGGATAGGAGGAGATGAGATAAAAATGGTGATGTACAGTATACCAATCTGCAGGAAAGTCTTCAGGAATAGATGGTATTCCTGTGGAATTTTAAAAGCTAGGAGGGAAGAAAGTGATAAAGATCTGGAATTTTGTTTAACAATATTTTAAAAGGAGGAGAAGCGCCAGTTCAAGAAGAAAGTAGCTGTGGCTATAATACCTACAGATGGTAAAGACCAGTCAGATAAAGCTTCATACAGATCATGATTATAAAGTGTCTATAAAGTGATTATAAGTGACTACAATCGCTAAAAGAATGCCAGAGGTGAAGCCAAAATTGATCGATTTGGATCAATGTGCATTTGTAGAGGGGGGAGATAAACATTTGACAACATTAATGGAACAATGCCAATGCGATGTAAACCTTGGCTCTAGATGAGTGTCACTGTTGAACTGACAACCTGACCTCATGTACAAAAATGGGAAAAAGGTTGTGGATGGATGGATGATCCAGAGGGAAGCAGAACATAAGGAAATACTACTGTTGTTTGTTGGAACTGATGCAGAGAAAGCATTCAACAGAGTAAGATGGCATTTTATGAGTAGAACAATGGAAGCATTTACATTCCTTGATAACATTTTAAAATTGATTAGGAGGATATATGAGAGATTGGAGGTGAAAATTAAAGTAGGTGTGGGATTCCTCTCTGATAAGTTTTGTTTGTGCAGGGTAACCAGGCAGGGGAGTCCTCTTTCCCCTTCATTATTTCTGTTATATTTAGAACCAGTGGCAAAGAAAATAAGGGATTCAGATATTTAAGGATATAACTGGTATGGTAGTCAAAATAAGGATGACTTTATTTACAGATGCTATCATTTTATACCTGATAAAACCAGAAAAGGACACTTCACTCTTGTGAAAAATTCTGAGACATTTTCATGTCTTTTTGGGATAGAAAATTAATGAAGATAAAACAAAGGCAATAGTTGTAAACTTTGTATTTATGCACAAATTGGTCCAGCAATACCCATACTTATGAGGACATGATAAAATGAACTACTTAGGAGTATGGATTATGAAGGATTCTGTTAAGGCAGCTAAGGATATGTGGGAAGATACTAAGCAAAAGATGATGTAAAAGTTGATAAATGGGAAATTTTGTTTTATAGATATGGATAGCAAGAAACAAGCAGTGAAAATCCTTTTAGTCCCTTTAGTTTTGTACACAGGCCAGGCATATTTTTATTAACCAGAGGAGAAGTTGTGGATAGCAATTAATAAAGAGTTGAAGAATTTTATTTGGGAAGGGAAGAGGGCAAGGGTCAAGTGGAAGAAGGTGATTCTTCCAATAGAACAAGGTGGTTTGACATTACCTGATTTGAAGAGGTATTTCAGACCTACCAGTTAAGGGTCCTATACACAGCGCAAGCAGAAAGCTATAATTCAAAGTCAAAAGGAATGATGATGAAACAGGGAGGGCTCAAGAAAAAAAAAGTCTCGGATTTTGGATGCATATCCTTAAGGAGACTAACAATAATAATACATAATATTATACTTATAAAGTAGTAGAATGTATTCTAAGAGCTAAACCAACACAGGGACTGAGAAAGGAGATTCTGCCAATAGGGATCTGGAATTTACCCAGAAAACTTGAAAAAGAACCAAGGTATTGGGAGCAAGTAATTAGAGAGGGAAAGGTAATAGACATAATTCATTTGAACTGCAGGTTAGAGATTGCCTTCACTATCGAGGTCTGATATCAGAGTATAGGCAAAAAGAAAGCAATAGGGGATCCTAAGCAAAAGACCAGCACTGGTAGAGTTTATAGTAGAATCTATAACAGATTTGCTGTTAAAAATGGATAATTATTAGGACATTTAAAATATTGCATGATAACTATAGGAATCAATCAGATGAGGTTAGAAAGGATTGGGAAGAGAAATTGGATATGTAATCCACAAAGAAACAATGTGAGGATATACACATGGCTCCCTAATATTCAACAGAGTCTAGAAGATAGGATATTTGCTTGGAGGTGTTTCCATAGACATTTTTATACCCCAAGTAGACTCCAAAGAAATTTTCCTCAGGAAGATTGTAACTGTTGGAGGTTTGGTGTGGAAGAAAGAGGTAGTTGTGAATATATTTTTAAAATTTTAAAAACTTTAAAAATTACCTGCAGACTACTCTAACAGAAAAAATTGGGTGAGCTAATTGGTGTAGCTAAGGAAATGAATTGTTTGAGATATGACGCAGAATCAGAATTGCCTAGACATAGTGAGGCCTTGCTGAGTTTAATTCTGGTTGGCTGCCAAAAAATCAGTTACTAGAAAATGGAATTCAAAGTCTACACCAACTATATTAGAAGTAGTGAATACAGCAATACAGAAAAAAACAGCTGGAAGTGGGATCTTTAGAAAAGTGTAAGAACAAATTGCATATAAAAATGAGAATTGTGGGAATAATACATTGGCATAATGTTTTGGAGGAGGAATGGGGTTTAAGAGAAAGCAGGAATTAAATGAGCTATGTAATGTCTACCATAGTATGCTCCATAGCAAAAAAAAAAAAAAACAGAACACTTTCAGCAACCCATCCGCTTACTTGTGAGAAACACCAATACAGCAATACCATATGCAAATGAATCTAAAGGAGCCTGTCAATGGTATTGGCATAGAAGGATAAAGCCCTGACTATGGATCAGATGACCCTAGTTCAAATAGTGGCTTGGGTACTTGACAGTGTGGACAGGGAAATGACTCTGCCCATTATGCAGATGCTCGATGCATGCATTCTGACTCTCTGACTCAATGTCTTGGTCAATCCACATTAGAGGCTAGTGACAGTTGGGGACGGGGTATTGTCCATAGCAGGTTGCAGCTATGGCTGAA